>NW_026707587.1:190000-245000 GCF_902713425.1 Acipenser ruthenus
AATCTTTTCCTCCAGCTCCTTTTCTCTCTGTTTCATCTCTTCCTCTCTTTTTTGTTGCTCCTCTTGCTGTTTCTTCATTGCCTCACGCTCTCTCTTTAACTCTTCCTCCATTCTTGTCCTCTTTTCCTCCAGCTCCTTTTCTCTCTGTTTCATCTCTTCCTCCATCTTTTGTTGCTCCTCTTGCTGTTTCTTCTCCATTGCCTCACGCTCTCTCTTTAACTCTTCCCCCATTATTTTCCTCTCTTCCTCCAGCTCTCTCTCCATCTGTTCACTCGGCTCCTTTTCTTTCTGTTTCAACTCTCCTTCTTTTAATTTTGGTTTTGCCTCTTCAATTCTCTTTTCCAATTTGTTCTGTTTCTTTTCTGTCGGCTCCTCCTCTTTCGCCATCCTGTCCCATCCTTTGATTTGAATATTCTTGCTTGCTGTCACCATCCTGTCTATTTTCTCCAGTAGCTCGGTGACCTGAGTGCGATCGCTCATGTTCTTATTGTTGAAGACGTGGTATCTGTTTTCAAACTTCTCAACAAGCTGCTGGAAGTCCTCATCAGTGTCTTCTATGAACTCTTCAATCGTCTGGTCTTCCAGTTCATCCCCATGGGTGAAAAGGAGGAGCGTGTGCTTCTCAGCTTCCTCACCAAACATCTCCTGCAATTGTTCCACCGTTTCCTTCACCTCCTCGGTCATTCGTCCCAGCTGTATCACCAGGAGGAACGCGCGGGGTCCCGGGGCAGACAGGGGGAGACATTTCATAATCTCCTGTTTAACTGCATCAGCAGACAGCTTTGTGTCAAACAAGCCGGGAGTGTCGATCACAGCCACGGGCCTCCCAGAGGCATTCCCCTCTTTCTTCTCACAGTCCTGCGTCACAGAGCAGCCAGAGAACTTAGATTTAAACACTTTTTCACCCAGGATGGTGTTTCCTGCTGCACTCTTCCCACCTCCAGTCCTCCCAACCAGTACAAGATTCAACTTTCTGTCTTCGGTTTTAACTACTTTTGAATGTTTGTTAAAAAAAAAGAAAAGAAAAAGAAAATAAGCATATTTGAAAGAGTACTTATAAAAATCAGTAAAAGACCTTACAATAGTGGCACTATTTTGAAGGAAGTGCAAAAGCGAAGCACATTTTTCAGAGGAATTAAACACGTCATAACCTCCTTTCTGTGTTTGGAAGCTTACAAACAGCGTCACAGCACATGTAAATACACACTAATAAAGAAGGGCTACATGTATGTTAGTTCTGTTCAAAAGCTGTCCATGGCATTCTCCTAACTGTAATAAAGTGTTCAAACATTTCTTTTCAATGATATAATCAATCGCATTGATGAGAAGCCAATGCTGAATCATGAGCAGCTTAAACAAAAGAAACAGGCTAACAAAACTCACAGCGATGTTCATGTTTCAAAACGAGGAATACACAACTTGAGAGTGCTGAAGAGGCCTGTACATGCTTTCAAAATGAACACCGTTTCTTGAGAAAGCACTTATGCATTCTTTATTTATTTTTGAGTTGGACTCGCGCTTTGTTGTATAACCCTAATACAGCGAGTGTAATATAATATGAATTACTATCTTTACTCGGAAACCCAGTCATTATTAAATGAGTTTAATACAACAAGTGACGCAGTTATTATTGACGTTACCTTTCTGGATTTGTAATCCACTAATTCAATTGAATTTCATTTTGAACCCTGAAGTCCATCGTTTTACTCTACAGCGTTATAAAAAAACAAAAAAAATAAAATAAACAAACATAAATTCTCACCCATTTTCAGTAAAAGTGTCTCATTCGATAATGGCGTTTCTTCCTGTTCGGATGAAATAAAATGTCTCCTGCCTCCTGTACTTTTTACTTTCATTTTCACATCTTATTTCCGCTTCTATATCACATGATGTTATATAGAAGCATCCCGCGGTTATTGTAATTCACGGTGCGCTCTCTTCATTTCGTGTCTGGTTTTTTTTTTTTCTTACACTTTTCTCTGAGTAGAAGTGATTCGTCATTTCTTTTTAAATACCGAGAGTCGGTCATCCTTTTCTAGTGTATCAATCTGGCGTTTTGTCTCCGAAAACACCAATAAATAAATCAATAAAATCACACCGGCTAGGTGGATAATTATGCAGATGAGCACTTCATTAGATGTGTTTGGTCTCGTTAAGAAACCAACATCCTGTTTGTCATACATTGAATATTTTATACGTCATGGATTCTATATTTGAAATATTACAACTACTTTTGGCACAACGGCCTTATAAGAAGTTTGCTTTAATTTATACATGTTTGGAAATACCTGATTTCTATATTTTGATGTGTTTTGTTGTACAATTAAATATAACAGGTTAATATACGGGGAGCATCTATTTGCTCTCTGACGTATTTCTGAAGCACCTTTAAAATAAACGATTCAATAACAGCCTGTTGAAATGACGCACTATCTGAAAATCTCTATTCCAGTATAAACAGTGCTGTGCAGGTGTACCCTGCAATTCAAGGATTGTGTTCATTTTAATTTAACTCTCCATTATACTTTACTGATTTTTATAATCGGGTATATCGCGTACATACATACGCACATGTCCAGCGGCTATGGTAAGACATAAATCAATACAATGATGTAGTATTTTACTGCAGATGTAGCGTATTTACGCAATATACTCGGTTATAAACTTAGAAAAGTCGCCTGCAAGTCGGCTTGGAGAAAGGCGTCTGCGAAATGGAGGCTGTGTGGTCCAGTGGTTAAAGAAAAGGGCTTGTAACCAGGAGGTCCCCGGTTCAAATCCCACCTCAGCCACTGACTCACTGTGTGACCCTGAGCAAGTCACTTCACCTCCTTGTGCTCCGTCTTTCGGGTGAGACGTAGTTGTAAGTGACTCTGCAGCTGATGCATAGTTCACACACCCGAGTCTCTGTAAGTCACCTTGGATAAAGGCGTCTGCTAAATAAACAAAAAAAACAATACCCTTTTCAATCACTAGGTGGCGACGTGTAACTAACCACTAATGGTAGCAGCTGTGCGGTAAACTACAATTCAATCACTAAGCAGCTGCATTGACAATGCTAATGGAATCAGATCAAAATGTTGAGTTTGTTTGGTGGGGTCTGATTATATATATATATATATATATAGTAATGCAGTGAGGGGAAAAACTAATCTTTTACATTACAGTTTCAAAGTAAATGTTACTTCAGAAATGGCACTCAGTCAGGGCAACTGTGGCAACATTTTTTATTACAGAATACATAAAAAAAACAGATTATGTTTCACTGCATTTTGACATTTTAAAAAAGACCATTTATAATGTATTCCTCACATGAATCAAAACATACTTTCAACACATGACAAAACAATTTAACAACTTGTCTGTTGAACGCAGATACATGAAGACAATATTAGGCAATTTCTATTTTCTTATTGCAAAAATGACTCAGTTAGTGCAACAGAGAGGTGGAGTGCAAGCATGACCCAAGAAGAACTAGCAACAGTTCTGATTAGAAGTCAATACTGATTTATCACCTCTTTTAATAGCAATCAAACACAAGGGCTTTCTGATTCACTGACAAAAAAAAACAAACTACCAAAATGTAATAAATCTGTACAGTAGGCCTATACAAAAATCTAATGAATACCTGTAGCACACTTTTGTTTTACTTTAGACTACCGGTAACAAACAATAAATCATGCTGCACATAACTGTACACAGTGAAAATAGTAAAAGAGATCATTAAAAGTGAATGATTTTAGCTCATTCTTTTTTTTTTTTACTGTCAACCTACATAGTGCACAAGTAACAGAAAGCAGAACACACACACGTTACAGAAATAATCATGTTTAAATGTGTGCGTCCCTGAGCGAGTCGCTTCACCTCCTTGTGCTCCGTCCTTCAGGATGAGACGTCAAACAAACAAGCTCCTATTGGAAGTGACTCTGCAGCAGCCACTGATTGTGTGTGTGTGTGTGTGTGTGTGTGTGTGTGTGTGTGTGTGTGTGTGTGCGTGTGTGTGGGTGTGTGTGTGGGTGTGACCCTGAGCGAGTCGCTTCACCTCCTTGTGCTCCGTCCTTCAGGATGAGACGTCAAACAAACGAGCTCCTATTGGAAGTGACTCTGCATATAATGCGCAGTTCACAGCCTGCCTCCGTAAAGTGCTCTGTGATGGTGGGCCACTATGAAAGGCGCTATATAAAAATAAAGATATTAAAGATACAAAATAAGGATATAAAATAAACTGCGCGTGTGAAAATAAATTGGACCTGATGCGCCTGAGACGCGCTGAATAAATGGACCGCTAAGGGTTAAAGGCTGCTTGGGTAGGGTAGCTGGCACATCTACTCGTAATTGCAATGTTATTTCTGTATGTGTGTGTTGGGGGGGGGGGGGGGGGGCCCTCTGGCATCGCTTCCCTGCTCACGGGTAGCGACACTTCTCTGCCTCTCTCCTGGCATTCCCCTGCTTCTCCAAGTAGAAGCGTCTGAATTCGTTCAGCTCTCTCCGGTTCTTCTCCTCCAGCTCCCTCCTCCTCTTTTCGCTCCGCTCCAGCTCTCCAATGCGCTCGTCCTTTCGCTTCCCCTCCGCCTCCAGCTCTCGAATCCTCTCTTCCAGCCGCGTCACCTCCCCGCGGTGCTTCTCCTCCAGCTCCCTCTCTTTCCTGCGCAGCTCCTCCTCGTAACCCTTCCTCAGCTCCTCCTCCTTCAGCCGGATCATCTCCTCGACCCGCCGGTACATGTCGCTGCTGTAGAAGCTGCCGGCGTTCTCCTCCACCATCCTCTCTACCTTCTCCAGCAGCTCCGTGACCTGGGTGCGATCGCCGACGTCTGTGTTGTCGAACACGTGATAGCGGCCACCGCACTGCCCCACCAGGTCTCGGAGATCCTGCTCTGAGTCCTCGAGGTACTGCTCGATAGTCTCTTCCAGCTTGTCCCCGTGGGTGAAAAGGACCATGGTGTACCGCGCTGCTTCAGCGCCAAACATCGCCTGAATCTTCTCCACCGCTCTCCTCTCCTCCTCCGTGAAGCGGCCGGTGCGTATCACCACCAGGAAGGCGTGGGGTCCCGGGGCGGACAGGTTGATGCATTTCCCGATCTCCTGTTTGACCTCCTGCTCAGACAGAGTGGTGTCGAACAGTCCAGGAGTGTCCACGACAGACACCTGCCTCTCTGCCACCTCCCCTTCGCTCTTCTCGCACTCCTTTGTGACGGAGGAGCCGCTGAAAGTCGTTTTGAATGCTTCCCTGCCCAGGATTGTGTTGGCGGAGGCGCTTTTGCCAGCCCCGGTCTTCCCTACCAGAACCAACCTCAAAGAAACTGCAAAAGAAAAAAAAAAGAAAATGATGAGTTTATTTATTTGTCAGCTTTATGGTTTTATTTTTTTTGTTATTATTTTTACATGCTTCTAGTCCAGAGCCCCTGGCAGACAAAAACAATATTGCTATGATATTCTGTGAAAACAGTACTCTTTGAATTTGTATATATATAGCCAAGACTTCATACTACAGTACCTATAAAAACCAAAGTGTTCCTATTAGCTCTCCCACACAGGTCCTAAGCAAGAGTCTAGCATTACTAGACAAGATTGGTTTTCAAATGGTTTTAATCCTAAACTCAGAAACCGGACTTTGGACATGTTTCCTCCCTGTGGTTCTGTGAAAACAGTATTGAAGTGCGAGGCTTTTGTGAAAAATATATCTGTTTTTTTTTTTTTTAAATATTCAAACTCAGAGTTCTCTTTCTACTTTAAAAATCTGTCTGTTGCTACAATGATATCATTACAAGCAGTCACACATCTCCTGGCTGCATGTATAGTGGAGTCTAAGAAACAAAGAAACTTGCAAATCTGTGTCTAATTCCGGACACATATAGGATAAAGTGATATGCTCTACCCTACGCTAATCTTTTATTATTATTATTATTATTATTATTTATTTCTTAGCAGACGCCCTTATCCAGGGCGACTTACAATTGTTACAAGATATCACATTATTTTTTACATACAATTCCCCATTTATACAGTTGGGTTTTTACTGGAGCAATCTAGGTAAAGTACCTTGCTCAAGGGTACAGCAGCAGTGTCCCCCCCACCTGGGATTGAACCCACGACCCTCCGGTCAAGAGTCCAGAGCCCCTGACCGCTACTCCACACTGCTATCTATACATCATATGCAATATTCATTCAATTTCAAACACACTATTTGACCAACGAGGGTTTGACACTCTAGAAAACTACTGAACACACAAAACAAAAAAAAAACTCATTTGTACATTTTATAGAAACTTTAAGAGTTTAGTGAGGCTGTGGACAGAACAAAACAAAACGGATTTAAGGGTTAATAAAATATATTGGCTGACCCCCCTAAACTGCTCCATTTGATTAATTTAGGACACAGTTGGAACAAAAACCAGGAGTGACAGCCCCCCCCCCCCCCCCCGGACCAGGATTGGACACCCCTGATTTACAGTTTTATTTTGGGGGTGTCCCAGCTTCCGTTATTCTTTTTTCGCCCGTTACTTACAGTTCACGACTTGATCCTTGCTGTTTCTTCTCCTGTGCTGCGGCCTGTCCTTCAATCCCTCTTCTCCATGGAGCGTCACTGGTAAAGAATACAAAGTTTACTTAAAAAAAAAAAATGTTTGTTTTATTGAGAAATCCAGCTTAAAAATGTGCTCACATCACCCCCCGTCCCGTCCCGACTTGCCCAGCTGCACTGGCTACCTGTAAAGTTCCGGATTACTTTCAAAACTCTCCTGCTCACCTACAATGCCCTTCATCACACAGGTCCCGAGCACCTCCTGCTGACCCGCTGTGTCCCTGCCCGCAAGCTGAGGTCCTCCCGACTTGGACCTGCTTGTTATCCGTAAGCACAAGCGCGCCACACTCGGAGAGAACGCTCGTTCAGCTTCGTGACCCCGACTCTCTGGAACTCTCTCCCAGCTTCGGTGCGTGCAGCTCCCACCGTCGCTCACTTCAAATCAACTCTCAAGACCCGCCTGTTCTCTCTTGCTTTCCATGCTATTCAAGCCTGATATCTGCTATTAGCTGCTGTGTTGTTGCTACTATTTCATGTATTTAATATATTAGGGCAGCAGTGTGGAGTAGTGGTCAGGGGCTCTGGACTCTTGACCGGAGGGTCGTGGGTTCAATCCCAGGTGGGGGGGACACTGCTGCTGTACCCTTGAGCAAGGTACTTTACCTAGATTGCTCCAGTAAAAAACCCAACTGTATAAATGGGGAATTGTATGTAAAAATAATGTGATATCTGTATAATGTGAAATAATGTATAATGTGATATCTTGTAACAATTGTAAGTCGCCCTGGATAAGGGCGTCTGCCAAGAAATAAATAATAATAATAATAATAATAATAATAATAATAATAATAATAATAATAATTATTATTATTATTATTTCGTATAGCACATATTATGCATTTCTCTCTATTTTAAGTATTATGGTTTTTCTTGTTGTTACTGCATCTTGTAAAGCGCTTTGTGATGGTGGTCCTCTATGAAAGGCGCTATATAAAATAAATACTGATTGATTGATTGATTGATTGGTCTGCAATCTCAAGTAGCTGTCAAAAAAACAGGTCGCCACGAACTCCAGTTCATTCAATGATTATTATAATATTTAGTTTATGCGACTGTTTTCATTGTGTACGTTTACTTTTATTAATGTTAAAACCCTAGATTAAAAAAAAGGTATATGAATCTTCTTTGAACTTTTAAAGAAAACACGCTCTTTTTTGAAGATTTAAATAAAGTTTGATATACATTTTACATGACTGTTCACATCACAAAAACGAAACGACACGACGAACGGCGGGTCAATTACAAGACTTTTTGTTTATATAAAACTATTCTTTATTGCACTCTGGTACACAAGAATATTTCTGCAGTAGTCGAGTGATTAATAAACTAACCCGTTTTCTACGAATGTCGTATTTTTTACAAATGAAAAAAATAGACTCCATACGCCATTTTACTAGCAATAAAGGACAAATTCGGGGTAACATTTCCGTTTCGGTTAACTTCCATTTTACAAACACATTTAAAAAAAAAAACAACATTACATATTAACTTACTATGAAAACGTGCTGCCGTAACAGACTAAATATAGGTGGAAATGTATGTTTTAAGATTTTGAGAGAAATAATGTTTCTTTTCTCTCGAAAGAGCCTTGCCATAGGGCCTACCTGACGAAAACGAAACCAAAAAATTCACCCGAAACAACAAAATATTTCAGCTATTTGCTCCTGACAGCCCCTCACTTCATCGCAATAAAATGTTCTACTCACACTGACCGATATCCAGACCTGAAGCAGCCATTCCCTCGTGTTTTGTAACTCTGCTCTTAATATAAACGGTCCAGATCCACCTGTACTTCGTAATACAAATTGAATGAAAAAATATATCGTTAGCTCCGCCTTCTTTTTAGGAATGACGTATTCCCATAGTAACGCTAATAATGGCTTCCAGTTATATACAGTAATGTCAGTGTCTTTAGAAATGTTTTTAAAAACTTTTGCATTCCCTTTTTTTTAAAAAAAGGGGAGTAATTAGTATAACTTCGAAAAAAGTGACATTCTGAAAGTCTTTTAAATGAAGGGTGATTTACACGTGACACCCTAATGCAACTCCGTACTGTCTGCCCTTCGGATGAGACGTCAAACAAACGAGCTCCTATTGGAAGTGACTCTGCAGCAGCAGCAGCAGCAGCAGCAGTTGTTGATGATGCAGAGTTCACCCCCCTAGTCTCTGGAAGTCGCTTTGGGAGAAAAAGCCTCCGCTGAACGACTCGTTAATAATAATAATAATAATAATAATAATAATAATAATAATATCACGGATATGACAGATGAAACGGTAGCCGTGTCAGTCCCGAGATGAAGTGATACCTTTTATTGCAAAAACTCAACAAGAATTAATCACAAGACTTCACGACCTCAGACTGAAGAAGAAACCTTTGAAATCTTGAGATTAATTATTTGTCCGTGCAGTAAAAGGTATCACTTCTTCTTCTCTTGTCTACAGATGTGATACAATGCTTAGCCACCCCTCTATATTACTATTTTTTAAATTCAGCCTCATTAAGCACATTATTAGGGTCTAATTAAGCACATTATTAGCCAAACCAGCCGACACAGCAAGGGGTTAATATCATGTGGGCTGCAAAAGGAAGTGAAAATGAAAGTAAAAAGTACAAGGACGCAGGAGACATTTTATTTGATTCGAACAACGAGAGAAAACGCCATTATCTAAGACGAATGAGACACAATTTTACTGAAAATGGGTGAGATTTTATGTTTTGTTTTGTTTTGTTTTGTTATAACCCTATAGGGTAAAATGACTTTGGGATAAACATGTAATACAATGTAATTAGCGGATTATAAATCCAGAAATGTAACGTGAATAAATAACTGCGTCACTCATTGAGATTCGGTTGTACAGCTTTGGTCAAACGTTCTGCATCATCACCCTGTAAATTAACGAATGTTCTTCATAGAGTCCAATGAAAGCTGCTGAATAATGTGATGTTCCAAAAACCGACAAAACATGAAAAAAATGTGACATTATGAAATCTAACATGAAATACTACTGTACTACTTATGGCTTCCGGTATAGACTTTTTGTAGTTTCTTTGATTATGTTATATGATGTTAAATAAAATATCTAAGTTATATCTAAGATGTTAAATAAAATATCTAAGTTATATCTAAGATATCTACTTACTGTATATTAGGGTTATTCAAAAAAAAACATACAATTCTGAATCCAACTTAAAAAAAAAAAAAAAGTCACGCATAACTGGTTTCTCAACAAACTATTCCTATTTTTAAAGCATTTACAGGCCTCTTAATCACTCTCAGGATCTTTATTTCTCGTTTTCAAACATTAACATCGATAATTAAAGACAGGTATTTATGGGAGAATAGGTGCTTGTTTGTTTCTTTTCTTTTATTAGTTGCATAGGATTTAGCGTTGGCATGTCAGCAATGCGATTGATTATATTAAAACGTTTTAAATCAAATGCTGGAATACTGTATGAGTTATTAAACCGTGAGTTATCAATGTGATACAGTCGTTCATGGGTAATATTTGGACAGAGCTCCCTCAGCTTCATAGAGTCCAATGAAAGCTGCTGAATAATGTTCCCTTGTTAACATATTGAATTCCACCCCCTCTATATAGAATGAACTCCCTCAGCTTCATAGAGTCCAATGAAAGCTGCTGAATAATGTTCCCTTGTTAACATATTGAATTCCACCCCCTCTATATAGAATGAACTCCCTCAGCTTCATAGAGTCCAATGAAAGCTGCTGAATAATGTTCCCTTGTTAACATATTGAATTCCACCCCCTCTATATAGAATGAACTCCCTCAGCTTCATAGAGTCCAATGAAAGCTGCTGAATAATGTTCCCTTGTTAACATATTGAATTCCACCCCCTCTATATAGAATGAACTCCCTCAGCTTCATAGAGTCCAATGAAAGCTGCTGAATAATGTTCCCTTGTTAACATATTGAATTCCACCCCCTCTATATAGAATGAACTCCCTCAGCTTCATAGAGTCCAATGAAAGCTGCTGAATAATGTTCTCTTGTTAACATATTGAATTCCACCCCCTCTATATAGAATGAACTCCCTCAGCTTCATAGAGTCCAATGAAAGCTGCTGAATAATGTTCCCTTGTTAACATATTGAATTCCACCCCCTCTATATAGAATGAACTCCCTCAGCTTCATAGAGTCCAATGAAAGCTGCTGAATAATGTTCCCTTGTTAACATATTGAATTCCACCCCCTCTATATAGAATGAACTCCCTCAGCTTCATAGAGTCCAATGAAAGCTGCTGAATAATGTTCCCTTGTTAACATATTGAATTCCACCCCCTCTATATAGAATGAACTCCCTCAGCTTCATAGAGTCCAATGAAAGCTGCTGAATAATGTTCTCTTGTTAACATATTGAATTCCACCCCCTCTATATAGAATGAACTCCCTCAGCTTCATAGAGTCCAATGAAAGCTGCTGAATAATGTTCCCTTGTTAACATATTGAATTCCACCCCCTCTATATAGAATGAACTCCCTCAGCTTCATAGAGTCCAATGAAAGCTGCTGAATAATGTTCCCTTGTTAACATATTGAATTCCACCCCCTCTATATAGAATGAACTCCCTCAGCTTCATAGAGTCCAATGAAAGCTGCTGAATAATGTTCCCCTGTTAACATATTGAATTACACCCCCTCTATATAGAATGAACTCCCTCAGCTTCATAGAGTCCAATGAAAGCTGCTGAATAATGTTCCCTTGTTAACATATTGAATTCCACACCCAGCGCTTTGTAGTTTTCCAGATACTGAACAGAAAAACTGACATTGAAAAAAAATGTGACATTTCAGAAATCTAACATGAAATACGACTGGACTGCGATTATGGCTTCTGGTATAGACTTTTTTTTATCTATTTATTTTTTTGCAATATAATTTTGCAGTTTATTTGATTACACGATGTTAATTAAATATCTAAATTATGATCATATCGTTTGTTTTTTTTCATGTCTCAATCCTAAAATTGTAGGTGAGGCAACACTTTTGGTCGTAGTTGTAGAACAATTATTTTAATAATGACTTGTTTTTAGTTTTTAAAAAAATAGTAGTAATAGTACATATTTATTGGACTTCAGTTTAGCATCTCGCTTCCTAACCTGCAGCTCTCGCCTGTGTTCAGATACAGCGACGGGACGGGGGGGGGTAATTATTTAAATAAGGGAGCAAATTCTTTCATGGTCATGTGACGCTGCGGTTTATTGTCAAACACTGATCCTTTCTATGTGTGGACACTGTAAAACCATGTTATTATTATTATTATTATTATTATTATTATTAATATTATTATTATTATTATTTTTATTAAATCCAATATTATCAGCGACTAGTGTTACAGAAATAAAATGAAGTGTAAAGCACAGACACTCAGATCTGGCTTTGTACAGATGAAAGATGTAAGTTACTGTTATACTGAACAGCCGCTAGAGGGCAGTGTTACGTTATGCCATATAGCGCGTGTGGAAGCGCTGATAAAGAGTTCTTCAGGAGAGAACCGGCGTGGTGTGTGGTCAGGGGCCCGTTTCCCAAAAGCAACTTGAACCAAACCAGCATCATCAAACCGTCCTAGTGCAACGTTTGCAAACTGCAGTGTTTCCTGAACACCATCGTATTCACGAGTGATCTGACGTGATCGTGACATGTTCGTGGAGGTCGTAATGCACTGCGGGAGCGCAAAGACAGAACTTAGCAAGCTGCTTTGAATCGTCAACACCACCACAGGCGCCCTGGTAGTCGACGGCTCGTTGTAATAAACTTTCACTTAAGCGAAATCCTGCCATTTCTTGCTAACCCCTTTGCCTCACGGAGGACCAGTGTTTGAAGCTTTTACTTTCACTGCCATTACTTCCCACTTATTTTTTCTTTGATTCGTTACCTTATTTTTTAGTTTACAGAATAATATAACCGGGTTTATTTCTACTTCATGAATTCATATTTCTACCTCATTTCGGGCCAATGTGCCTGTATTTTCAACCAGTAGTATATTTTACATTTGATTTACAACAAAACTATAATTTATATATATAGGCTACCCCATACATTAGTTTCAAATGTGTTTCCCAACAAAGCCCTGAAGAAGCTCTTCAAAGCTTAACGATGCACATGAACATCACGAACAAGCGGAGCTTTCACACGTGGTTTTGTGAAACGCACTTCAAGAGACACTAGGAACAGCTGCAAGTTCATTGTGACAATGATCGTGAACCCCAAGTGCTTCTGTTATCGGTAAACGAGCCCCAGAGCAGGCGTCTGGTTTACTTTCACTAACAGCGGGTAAAGAAGTGGCGTCAAAACAGAAGCGAGAGCAGGTGGAGGACGGGATCTGTATAATTCATGTAGGGGACCATTAAGAACTACCAGTGCTATAAAAACAGCTTACTCTCATTGTAAGTCATGAGGTTATTTAACCCCTCTTTTGGGAATAACTACAGAACTCTATGGACCTTCATGGTGTGTATTAGTGTCTTTTGATATACTCACACTAAAGTTAGTTTTAAATGATAAATCATAGTCATATAGATATGTATAGTTTTAAATGATAAATCATAGTCATATAGATATGTATGTTACGGTTTATAGATTAACCTGTAAATGTGTAGATTTACCTGCTCAGCGGTCAATGTATAAAATAACTAAGGAGATGGTAGTTATAATGCTACAGCATTTGAGGTGAATTCGGAAATAAAGTAACGTCAGGGAGCTTAATGGCAAAAAAAAAAAAAAAAAAAAAAAAAGATTTCTGTAAGATCTGTTACATACTTCGGTAAAATAATAATAATAATAATAATAATAATAATAATAATAATAATAATAATAATAATTTCTGTATTTAGCAGAGACCGTGTATTAATGTTTTGTCCTATATACAGGTGTGATTTATTCCCCTTATTTTTTTGCTTTATGTAAAAAAAAAAAAGCACTTTCCTGATTTTATTTTAAATCAGAATTTGCTATAGGTCAGACATTAGGCATGTTAAAAATGACATCTCTTCAGCAAAACCCATGCCTCTGCTGACTGTGCTTTAGTATTATTGAGCATAACCTAAGAGCACGCAGGTTTTGCACTTCAGTGAGAGTCATACAGTGCGCTACGTCATTTTACCGGCAACACATTATTTTATTTTGCGAATTGTTGCCAGACAGTGATCGTGGATGTAAGTAAAAGAGATAGTTTACTACCATCTGGCTTAGTTAGTTTATACATTGACTGCTGAGCTGGTAAATCTACACATTTACCGGTTAATCTGTAGATTTACCGATTTTACACATGAACAGTAACACACACGCACACACACATTGCTTTAGAAAGAAATATATTAGAAAATAAACTTGTTTTCTTTAGCAGGGCCAGGGCGTGGGGATGGAACAAACTTCCATCTCCTCTGAAATGTTTCTCTGAATTTTAATATTTATGACATGTACTGTGTTAAGTGTTTACCAAATGTACATTTACAAATAAAGATCTTTTTATTTCTAGGATTAGAAAATAAACTTTTCCTTTCTTTTAGAAGTGCCAAGGCAAGAGGCTGGAGCATTAGAGGGTGTACAAACACAAACTCCCAGCTCCTCTGAAATCAGGATTGTGTTGCTGGGGAAAACCGGAGTTGGGAAGAGTGCCTCAGGGAACACCATTCTGGGAAGAAAAGAGTTTAAGTGGAAACTCAGCCCCAACTCAGAGACCAAGGAGTGTCTTAAGAAAAAAGGAGACGTTGCTGGAAGACCCGTTGCTGTGGTCGACACACCAGGTTTTTATGATACAGTCCTGCCTGTAAAAGATGTTGTAACTGAGGTTGTGAAATGCATCACCCAGTCTGCCCCGGGACCCCACGCTTTCCTCCTGGTGATACAGCTGGGACGATTCACAGAGGAAGAGAAGAAAACAGTGAAGCTAATCCAGGAGATTTTCGGTGAGGGAGCTGGCAAGTACATAATGATCCTTTTTACCCGAGTGGATGATCTAGAGGAAGAGGAGACGATCGAGCAATATGTCAAAGCTGCTGAAGGTGATCTCAAGAAACTGCTAATGGAATGTGGGAACAGGTATCATGCCTTCAACAACAAAGAAAAGAACGATCGCACTCAGGTCACAAAGCTCATAGAGAAAATAGAGGCCATGGTGACAGCAAACAACAACACCTACTACACCAGTGAGATGTACCAGGAAGCAGAGGCAGCGATACAAAAAAGAGAAGAAGAGATCATGAAGGAGAAGGAAGAGCAAATAGACAGGGAGAGAGAGGAGCTGAAGGGAAAGTGCCTACAAGAGCTTCAAGAAGAAATGGGGAAGATAGAGAAAATCCAAGAAGAAAAACAGAGAGAAATGAGAAAGAGCGAGTTAGTGTTAGAGTGTGAGAAAAGACAAGAGAGAAAGTGGGCATTTTTATTGACACGTCACAGGGAAGATGCAAGACAGGAAGCAGAAAACTCCAATAGTTTCCTAAAGCTATACATAGAAATTCTATTTATAGTGGTAAAAGGAGCAGCAGTGGCAATAGCAGAGACAGGTGTATTAGGGGAACGAACTGCAAAGGCAGTGAGAGAACGCTGTATAACACAGTGAGGTCCAATGGACCAGCCGCAGACAGTACCAAACAGCACACACACACCATTTTTCAATAGAAATTCACATGCAGGTCAAACAGGTTGAAGGGTATTTTCTTTTTCTTTAAGCCACAAGATTCCTGGGCCAATTATCATAACTATTGCTTGACATGTTGGAAAAACACAACAAGTAGAGAAAATCAGTTTAGAATCAATAGTGTGTTTCTATAGAGCAGGGGCGTCCAATCAATCCGGTCCTGGAGGGCCATTATTCCACTCAGGTTTTACAGGTACAATGAGATCATGAACTACTGCAGGGTCTGGATGGGGGTTCAATTGGTTCAATTGAACAATTTAGAGCAGGGCTGGAACAAAGACCAGGACTGGAATTATCAGCTTTGGCCACCCTGCTATAGCGCATGTATTAGGAATGTATTGTTACACAGTGTAGTGTTTTTTAAATATTTCTTTATGCTGCTTTTGTAACAATTGTGATTATTAAATGTTAAATTCTGTAATAGTCGATGGTGTTGCTCAGGTACTGCTGTTAAAATCTGTTCTAATAAAAAGGTATGTTTTGAAATCCTCCCCGGTCTTGCTTGCTGTGTGTGTATCTGTTCCTATCAGATCAAAGTGACGGGGAAGTTGTCCAGAGAGATGGGATCAAGGCAGGTGGGGTGGGGGTTAGTTGATAACTGTGTGCAGGTGAAAGTTCTGCAGTGAGATCTATCCATGGACAGGGACTTTGCTCAGAAGGTGCTCCTGCCCAAACTGACTGGCCTGTGAGTCCCTCGGTTTAAATAACTTTCAATATAAAGGGAGACTAGGGGCTCATTATCAGCCTCTACCTAGCCAGGATAAACCACAGAAGGATGGAAAGGTGGATTCCCTGCTACTGTAAAATGCTTTTAAACAATCCAGCTGTGGTTAACATAGGAGATGCTTCTCGTAAAGATGAAGTCTTTTTTTATTCAAACACCACATTAAAAAATGAATCTGTATGAGTAGATTCTGTTGCTCCAATATTGAGATGCAATCGTTTCATTGAAATACAAATCAATAGATATTTATTAAGTGATGCTTTTTCATTACAGTTCTATGTTGTGAAATGAAGAAAGCTCTGTATGTATTACAAAACCAACCAGAAACAACGCAGGTGCCTTCAACCCCCCCCTGAATTTATATTTAACAACTCAGGTGCCTTCAACCCCCCTGAATTTATATTTAACAACTCAGGTGCCTTCAACCCCCCCTGAATTTATATTTAACAACTCAGGTGCCTTCAACCCCCCCCCCCTGAATTTATATTTAACAACTCAGGTGCCTTCAACCCCCCCTGAATTTATATTTAACAACTCAGGTGCCTTCAATCCCCCCTGAATTTATATTTAATAGCTTTTTTTGCTAACTTTGCTCTGGAATAAAACACTTTAAAAAACAGCCTGGTAGATCCATCCCTGTTTAAAAATCAGGTTGAGATGCATTGCTTTGTACAGCCTACCTCACAGCACTGATCCCTCCAGCTTGCACCTCGCCAGCGCCACCTGCTGATGAAACAGAGAATTACCATCCACCTCCACAACAGAAACATTTCTATCCGCTTTCAAAAACAGTGACAAATACATATTTTTAACATTAACCTATAAATACGTTTTTTTGTTTGTTTGTTTTTTTATTAAGAAGCGTAAACACTAGAGGTTAACATTATGAATTTAGCAGATAGTTTGTGAAGGTTTTTACAAATCACCACCAAAGCTAATAATAATAATAATAATAATAATAATAATAATAATAATAATAATAATAATAATAAAACACATGTATATTTTATTGGTTTTAATAACATTTTTTAAACGGTCAATTTTCTGTTTGCGGACGGATTCTACTTCTAGTAAGAAAAAAATCCGGGTCCGGTCTATTTAATAAAAACAAAACAAAACAGGGTCTTGTTTTTTTTACAAAGCAAGTTCCAGGAGGCAGTCTGCTAAATAAATTCAATTGACTTCCATAAAAATAAAAAATAAAACAATTACAAAATTTTAAAATGCATAATTTTAAAAATTAAACAAATTGTGTATCCTTTAAATCACATAGACTTGCTGAGTTGGGTTTCATAATAAACGTGATCGTTCTAAAAACAAAACGAAATACAAAACAAAACGAAATACATTTTAAATTTCCATTATAAGGTTGACATACCATCTCGTTATTTAGACTTTGGATCTCGTTATTTAGACTTACGATAAAGAGACACTAAGTCAAAACAACGAGATAGTAATTCAAAATAAGGAGATACGAAGTCAAAATAAGGAGATAGTATGTCAACTTTATAATGGAAATTTAAAATGTATTTCGTTTTTTGTTTTTTTTCTTTGGTGTCGGAAATATATAGATATCTATATCTCTCTCTCTCTCTCTCTCTCTCTCTCTCTCTCTCTCTATATATATATATATATATTCTTTTTTAAAACGGGTAAAATAAGCTAGTTTGGCAAGTGCTCTCTTATAGTGCTTTGTGAAACTGTCCCTCTATTACAAATACAAGCACCGACGGTTTTGACAGTATGTAAAATTGAACATTTAAACTGCGGTCAACACTGGGCGAGTTTTCTCGACCTATCTTTAAACGACCAATACAATATTTATTAAGTTTAATACAAAAATAAATATGGTCCAGCAAATCCTCGTTTAACTTTATTATTTTTTTTAAATTCACACCCTCGAAAATATTCCAAGTTAAAAAATTAAGTTAGCGCCACTCACAAACAGAAAACAATTATGTTAAAAAAAAAACATGTCCAAGCTCAAACAAGCTAAATTCTACGTAAACGTTTATAAACACATCGATAATTCTCTTCTGACACAATTTATGATAATTATCATTAATACAATTACAAAAGAGAAGTTGAAATTAACAGGCCGTCTTGTCTTATTGTGAGGCTAAGGTAGTCAGAAAATGAAAATATACATATACCACACATACACAATTTATAAAATTAATTTATAATTTCTCTTATACTCATATTTGTGTTAAAAATTTTTTATTTAAAACGGGAAAATATGTCGATATATTTTTAAGGAGACTAAACGTACCTCTGTCTGTCTCTCACTCTCCCGCTCAACGGCAGTTAGGCTCCTGAAATTCAAACTCACCTCAGCGCGCGCACTGGAACACTGAAGCCAACGGTTTTCAAAGCGTTTCTCAAACACGCATAAATATACATATCAGTAATACTCGTCGAAATCTTCAATAGACTTCAATATTTTTTATTTTATTTTGCTGCTGAGGGAATTTTTTTTTCTCGTATTATTTTTTTATTTTCTGGGGGGGTCACGTGTATTTTTATTTATTTATTTTTTACCTGAAAATGAATTTGAAGTGTGGGACCCATCTTGTGAAGACCGTGTTATGAAACGCGTAAGTGTTTAAATTCAGACTCGGATACAACCCTCAGATACATTAGGAATATATTTATTTGTTTGTTTGTTTTTCAAACTATTAAACTTTAAACTTAATTAAAAAATACAACAGAACAAAATATTGAATGATTACATACCTTATACGTCGTGCTTGACGTTTTTGGTTTTAATCGATAATAACTAAACAAAAACACACCCATAGACTTATTTAAAATATATATAATTTTTTTAAACCGATAAACCTGGGTTTTGTCGATATATTTTAAATAATGTCAATTATTCGCTACTCTTTCCACATGAAGAAAACGGCTTTCAGAAGGCGGGCAGTGTGCAAAGACAGACACGCTACTGACCAATCGTCAACGTTATTGAAACTACGTAATAGGCTAGGGAAGTAATGCGTCATGAGGTTAGCAACGGGCTTAACGACCACGAACCAGGTTATAAACAAACCAGCAACATGGCGTCGCTAGTTGGTTTTTATGCCGTTAAGAAGGTTTTATTCAGAGTGGATGAACCGAAAAGCTTATTGAAATATAAACCCGCTGTACAGTTCTGCTTCTGTTAATGCATATTAAAGCTTCTCTTGTGTACAACGACGGCTTAATTATTATTATTATTATTATTATAGCTACATCAATATCAAACCTTAAAATCAGACTACAATACCATGAAGGATGTTTAATCTTAGGAGAAATATGTGAATAAGTTGTTGTATGCTGGTTGAGATTACTGTTATTATTGCAGGACGCTGTATAGTGATACGCTGAGACGCGGGAGGGAGGGAGAGCGGAGTAAAACGAGATCTGTTACTGCTCTGCTCCCCCTTCTGCGATTCAAAATGCATGCAGAGTTCTACCTGTGGACCTGCTCGCTTCGACACAGCAAGTTAACCTGTGTGTGTGTGTGTGTGTGTGTGTGTGTCAGTGTGTGTGTGTGTGTGTGTGTGTGTGTGTGTGTGTGTGTGTGTGTCAGTGTGTGTGTGTGTGTGTGTGTCAGTGTGTGTGTGTGTGTGTGTGTGTGTGTGTCAGTGTGTGTGTGTGTCAGTGTGTGTGTGTGTGTGCGTGAGTGTGTGTGTGTGTGTGTGTGTGTGTGTGTGTCAGTGTGTGTGTGTGTGTGTCAGTGTGTGTGTCAGTGTGTGTGTGTGTGTGTGTGTGTGTGTGTGTGTCAGTGTGTGTGTGTGTGTCAGTGTGTGTGTGTGTGTGTGTGTGTGTGTGTGTGTGTGTGTGTGTGTCAGTGTGTGTGTGTGTGTGTCAGTGTGTGTGTCAGTGTGTGTGTGTGTGTGTGTGTGTCAGTGTGTGTGTGTGTGTGTCAGTGTGTGTGTCAGTGTGTGTGTGTGTGTGTGTGTGTGTCAGTGTGTGTGTGTGTGTGTGTGTGTGTGTGTGTGTCAGTGTGTGTGTGTGTGTGTCAGTGTGTGTGTCAGTGTGTGTGTGTGTGTGTGTGTGTGTCAGTGTGTGTGTGTGTGTGTGTGTGTGTGTGTCAGTGTGTGTGTGTGTGTGTGTGTGTGTGTGTGCGTGCGTGTGTGTGTGTGTGTGTCAAACGTACATGCAGTTCATTATAGAAACTGAAAACGCTATGCGTTCGAGTGGAGTTTATTGAAATGATAATAAAAAACGAAAAAATACACCCGAACCAAAAATAATAAAAAGAAAAGAAAAATGCAAGCCCAACTTATACACCAATTTAAATAATAATAGTTAATATTAATAACAATAATACTAATAATAATACCCATTTTCAGGAAGAAAGGCGAGGCAGGCGGAGTTTGTGACGTGTTGTCGAGGCAGATGGAGTTTGTGACGTGTTGTCGAGGCAGATGGAGTTTGTGACGTGTTGTCGAGGCAGACGATGGAGTTTGTGACGTGTTTTCGATAAACGATGGGAAGCAGCGCCATCTATTGGACAGGCAGTGTAAGTCACATTCCCCATACTGAAAAAAAACAAAAAAACTCTCCCTATATATAAAGGACAAAGGAATGTAGGTACACAAAAATGTGAATTGATTTTTTTTTTTTTTTTTTAAATCTATAATGTTTTATCATTTATTCATATTTGTTTGTACCTACATGACGTTTTATTTTTTAATTTTGCACCTTCTGGAAATGTTCTCCTTTTTCAAATTGATCTCTCTCTCTCTCTCTATATATATATACACACACACACACACACACAGAGAGAGAGAGAGAGAGACACACTACCGATTAAGAAAGACCCAAACAGCTCTCATTAGTCAGTATAAACTAACCTGGCATATCATACAGAACCATTGCAATGCCACTTGTGCAGTTCTGCTGTCATGTTTAAGGACGTTTTCACCATAAAACAAACCCAGTCTCCCAGTAAGCCGACACAGAAATCGACACAAAAATAAGAAGGTGGCAACAGACAAGTCCTACAAACACACCTGCTGTGGGAGCTCCAGTAAAGAAGAGACGACTACCACAGGACAGATTTCTGATCAGAGTCCCCATTTTATAACACAGCCCCTTCTCCTATCAAACACCTGTCTGCGTGTCAGTTTACATGCCCACCTGGCATCTCTGCATGGGCGCACTTACACACAGCTTCACCTTTACACTGAAGACGCTGAGAGAGACTTCTAGTGGAAGCGTTTGCCATTGAATTTACACTGAAGACGCTGAGAGAGACTTCTAGAGGAAACGTTTGCCATTGAATTTACACTGAAGACGCTGAGAGAGACTTCTAGAGGAAACGTTTGCCATTGAATTTACACTGAAGACGCTGAGAGAGACTTCTAGTGGAAACGTTTGCCATTGAATTTACACTGAAGACGCTGAGAGAGACTTCTAGAGGAAACGTTTGCCATTGAATTTACACTGAAGACGCTGAGAGAGACTTCTAGTGGAAACGTTTGCCATTGAATTTACACTGAAGACGCTGAGAGAGACTTCTAGTGGAAACGTTTGCCATTGAATTTACACTGAAGACGCTGAGAGAGACTTCTAGAGGAAACGTTTGCCATTGAATTTACACTGAAGACGCTGAGAGAGACTTCTAGTGGAAACGTTTGCCATTGAATTTACACTGAAGACGCTGAGAGAGACTTCTAGTGGAAACGTTTGCCATTGAATTTACACTGAAGACGCTGAGAGAGACTTCTAGTGGAAACGTTTGCCATTGAATTTACACTGAAGACGCTGAGAGAGACTTTAGTGGAAACGTTTGCCGTTGAATTCACACTGAAGACGCTGAGAGAGACTTCTAGTGGAAACGTTTGCCGTTGAATTGACACTGAAGACGCTGAGAGAGACTTCTAGTGGAAACGTTTGCCATTGAATTTACACTGAAGACGCTGAGAGAGACTTCTAGCGGAAACGTTTGCCATTGAATTTGAGTTTCTGTATTTCTAGATTCAGTGTCTAGAAGTTATGGATGATTTGTCTAAATGCTGGTCTAAGTTTCATCAATTCTACATTACAGTCACCCTGAGAGTACTCAAAAGTATTTGGGCAACACATTTATTTAAGGATTAGGATTGTGCTACACCACCCAAGTCAGAAAAAAAAACAACATTTCAAATCTCTGTTGTTTTTTTCTTCATGTAATTTTGAAAGTTTATTCAGAAAGAGAGTTTAAGAAAAAATAAAATAAATTAAAAATAAAAACCAGAACAGCCAACCAGCTTTCCAGAAACGGTACAAACATACATTTTAATGTTCAATTAAATAATTGGTAAAAATAAAATAAACCTGACAAAAAAACAAAAAGTGTTTCTTTGCTTCCTTTCAGCAAGCACCATAATTATTATATACTTTTTAATGAACCAAGCAGAGCGCATTAAAATGTTTGTGTGTGTGTGCGCGTGCGCAAGTGTTTTGGACTCTCATTCTCCAGCAAAAAAGTCTCACACATTTTTTATTAACAATAGATCAGAAACAAAATACAAATCATAAGATTCTATACAGTGATCCAAAGTACTTCCATATTTATATATAACAATAATAATAATAATAATAACAAGAATCAAAATTGCATGATGTACAACATTTTCTCAGAAGAGGGAAATCGGAACAAAGACATAAAGGGGGTCGTGTCGTGTGTGTTTTTGTCGTTCTGCCTCCCCTTTTCGGACTTTCAAGTTTGACTGTAGTTTCAATCCAAGTCTGTAGCAGACAGCGAGAGAGCGAGAGAGATCCCAGATAAAGAGGGAGAGGGCAGGGGGACAAAAGTTCCTGCTGGAGGGTCCATTTTTGTCCCACTGAAGTCTTTCCCCCCCCCACTTCTCCACCACACCAGAGAGACACACACACAGGGGCCCGTCCTGTCTGCTTAAACTGTGGCCCTTCTCATTACACATTCCGTCTTCATGAAAAACGATCCGAGGCCAATCCAGATAAGGGAAAAAAAACAAAAAACAGTTGTCCTTTTCTCCTCCTCATGTTCACAGATCCGGAGAGAGATGTTTTAGTTTTTTTGTATATATATATAAAAAAAAAAAAATTAAAAAAATAATCCATTTATTTTTTCTGGCAGCTGCCCAAATGTTCTTGAATTATTATTTTTTAATTATTATTGTTATTATTATTATTATCATTTCCATGTTGTTTTTGGGTGTATATGTGCAAACAAAAAAAAAAATTAAAAAAACAAAAAACGAAACAGAAGTAGTTTGTATCCTTATTTAAATCTGTACAGGCTTTTTTTTTTAATTTTTTTTTTTAAATACTCAAAAAAGGTTCATATAGGTCATCGAAAAAGTAGAAAAATCAGTCCGTGTGTTGGCTTAAAGTTCACCGAAAAATTTAAAACCGGGGAGAGAGAGAGACCCTTTTAAAGTTAATTGAAAAATACTCATTTGAGAGAATGCAAGAAAGAGGGGGAGGGACAGGGGTGGGCTTTTTTTTTGGGGGGGGGGGGGGTTCGTAAAAGTTCTTTACAGTCTTTTTGGGTACCCCACGTTTTCCCAACCCTCCCAGGTCCTTCTGGGATATCCATACATACTCCCCACAGCAAGCAAACCACTTATTATTTCACATCCGTTATTAAGAATTGGACAGGGCAGACTTACAAAGACATTTGCATGTAAAAATAAAATATATATATATATAAATATATATAAAACAAAACCAAAAAAATGGTGTTAAACCAGCAATGAAACCTTTAAACAAGAAAACCCAGGCTACTGAAAAACGCAGAAAATTATACAGTTTATTTAAATCAAGATAGGTTTAAAAGCAGCCTCCCCCTCCCAACCACCACCTTTTTTTTTCTTTTAATCTCTGTCGTTTTAACAAAAATATATTCTTTGTACAGTCAGCTATCCCTTAGTATTCTCTTTGAATCTGATCATCCAAGCACACTTTGAGGGCTGGTATTTTAAACGTTGATATCGTTTCTGTTAAGAAAAAAAAACCAAAACTCAATATTAATCATAAAAAAATCCACACAGTTTAATGTTTTTGCCTTTTCATTTTAAAAAGAAAAGCATATATATTTTAGAACTGTCATCATTCTTGGAGGGGTGAGGGAGAGGAGATTGAAAATTGTCCTTCCTTTTAATAATAATAATAATAATAATAATAATAAACATCATTTATTTTCTGCATGGTTTTCAAACACCCACAGGAAGGCCTGTGTACGTATGCGCTTGTGTGAAAAATTAAATAGAAAAAAAAAAATAATAATAATAATAATAATTATTATAATAATAAAAAGCAATGCTACAACATGTCTAGTGTACTGTGAGAAATGTTCTGGCCCATATCCGGGTTATTCGACGCACACATGTCCTGTCCGCTGGCCCCCCCTTGCATCCCCCCCATCCCCGGGTTCATCAGCATGGGGTTCTGTTCCGACGACCCGAACGGACCCTGATCCATAGAGTTTCCCAGCTGCTGCTGAGGCACCACCATGTGGGCCGGGTGAGTCGGGTGGTGCCCGGGGTGTGGGGAGCCCGTCTGAGGGGAGACGTGATGTGGGGAGGGCTGGGGCTGCATGCGGGGGGAGGGGCTGGAGTGGGGGGGCTGCGACTGGGGCCGGGGGGAGGGCACGGGCTGGGGGGAGCGCACTTGGTGGCTGAGCGAGGAAGGCAGGGGCTGGCCCTGGAGGTGTGGAGACTGGGACAGCTGCTGCTGCTGGGGGCTCATGGGGTTGCTGTGGTGGACTGGACTGCCTCCCATCTGCTGCTGATGAAGTAGCCTCTGCTGTAGAACGTGCTGCTGTTGAGAAACATCGCCCCCTGGCTGCTGCTGCTGCTGCTGCATTGCCACCAACGACCCTTGCTGCTGCTGCTGCTGCTGCTGCAGCTGCTGTAAGTGGTGTTGCTGCTGCTGCTGCATGCGTTGTTGCTGCACTGCTGCTGCAACCTGTTGCTGAGTGACTGCGTTCTGACCCCCGTACACCTGCTGCTGCTGCTGCTGCTGCACCTGCTGCTGCTGCTGGTACCCTGCGGGCTGCTGGAACTGTGCGTGGTTGCTCATCTGCTGCTGAGCTGCAGCGGCGGCTGCTGCAGCCGCAGCTTGTTGTTGTTGTTGTTGTTGATGCTGCTGCTGCTGCTGCATGAGCTGCCGTCGCATTAGCAGCTCCCTGTACTGCGGGTTCATCGCTGGGTGGTTGATGTTCATTGGCTGCCCTCCTCCTCCTCCTCCTCCCACCATCCCTGGCTGTTGCACTTGTTGCTGTTGCTGGTTCACTACTTGCTGCTGCTGCTGCTGTTGTTGCTGCTGCTGGTTCACTACTTGCTGTTGGGCTGCCATGCCTCCCACCACAGCCCTCTGCATCTGCTGCTGCTGCTGAAGCTGGCTCATATTAGGCAGCCCTCCCACCACCCCTCCGGGACCACCTCCTTGCCCAGGGTGCATTTGATTGGGAGGCTGCTGCTGCTGCTGCTGTCCCCCTCCCGGTCCGGGTCCCGCCCCTCCTCCTCCTCCTCCTCCTCCTCCCTGGTACTTGGCTGCCCTCTGCTTGATGAAGGCAGCCATGAGCTGCGGGTTTGAGCGGAGGATGTTGAGGACTTGCTGCTGCTGGAGGGGGGAGCTGGGGGAACGCAGGGTCCGGAGCAGGTCCTGGAGGGCGGCCTGGGGGTGGGTACCCCGGTTCGGACCCACGGTTTGAGCCCCAACTTGCTGCTGCTGCTGCTGGATCTGTTGCTGCTGGATCTGTTGCTGCTGCTGCTGCTGCTGTTGTTGTAGAGACGGGTGTCCCATCTGAAGTAACATTGCCTGTCTTTGTTGCTGCTGCTGCTGCTGCTGCAATTGCTGGCTAACCCACTGCTGCTGCTGCTGCTGTTGCTGGGGCATTTGCTGCTGGGGCATTTGCTGCTGCACTTGCATTTGCTGCTGCGCCACCGACTGGGGCATCACTTGCTGCCCCACCGCCAGCCCCTGCTGTTCCAGGTGAACCCTGGCAGCTACTGCGGCCGCTGCCGCCGCGGCAGCCGGAGACTGCGAGGGCAGGGAAGGGTGATTCATGCCTCCCCCCCCACCGCCGCCGCCTCCCATCCCACCAGGCTGGACCCCGGCTCCGGGCTGGGGGGGGCCCCCCATCTGGTGGTGCGGGTTGCTCATGGCTGCAGCCGCCGCTGCCGCCTGCCTCTGAAAGATCTGAGCCTGGGCCATCTGCCTCTGCGTCTCTGCCGCCCTCTGGATCTGCATGGCCATCTCCACGGCCGCTGGAGGAGGGCCAGGAGGAGGCGCGCCTCCTCCACCTCCTCCTCCTCCTCCTTGCCCCTGCTGCTGCTGCTGCTGCTGGGGTTGGGGTTGAGACTGGGGCTGGTGGGGAGGGGTGGCTGGCCCAAGCCCGGGCTTGCCCTGGGAGTGAAGCTGACCAGGGGGCCGGCCGTAAGGAGGGAGGCTGTTGGGTGGGATCTGGGCTTGCTGTGGAGTCTGGAGCTGCTGCTGCTGCTGCTGCTGCAGCTGTTGGGGCATTTGCTGTTGCTGTAAACCCCCGTGCTGTGGGGTGAGCTGACCAGGGGTCTGCATCTGCTGCGAGGGAGTCTGAGGGGTGGGGGGCTGGGTGCTGGTCGGCGTGGTGGGAGCCACGCCCCCCGGGGACGGCAACCCCTGCTGCGACGAAGAGGATGACGATGACGAAGAGGAACAGGGAGGAGGAGGAGGAGGGGGGGGCTGTCCCGCTCCTGTCCCGGTCACAGCTCCGGCCCCCACCACCCTCTGCATGCTGGCCATCCTCCTCCTCAGCATCTGCGCTTGCTGGAGCCGGTGCTGCAGCTGCTGCTGCCTCAGCTTGTGCTTGATGTTGAGGCAGAAAGGCACGGGGCACTTGTTCTCCTGGCAGTGCTTGGCGTGGTAGCAGCAGAGGGCGATGAGCTGCTTGCAGATGGGGCAGCCCCCGTTGGTCTTGCGCTTGCAGCCCTTGGTGTGCTGCACCACCCTCTTCATCTTCTGGCAGGAAGGCAGGGAGCAGTTGGCGTTGCGGCACTGGCAGGCGTGCACCAGGGACTGGATGCAGCGCTGGATGGAGAGGCGCCGGGAGTCTCCGGGGCTCTGGGTGGAGGCGGAGGCGGAGCTGCCGCTCTCGTCGTCCAGACCCAGACCCAGCTTCTCCATCTTGTGCTCGTGGCGCTTGGTGCTGTAGCAGGTGATGCACAGGTCGTAATCCTGAGAGAGAGAGAGAGAGGGGGGGGGGGTTAGAGACGGGCTCAGAGTGGGGAGGGTTTTTTTTTTTTAAATTTAATTCCCCTAAACGTTATTTCAGTGCAAAGTTAGCTGTATGTATTGTATATAAAACACACACAAATACATACATAAGCGCATACGCTTAAATTAAACCACCTTTGGATATGTCTTTTCAGAAATATATATATATATAAAAATAAATCACACAGATCCAGACACACACACACACACACACACACACACACACACACAGCCCCTCCCAGACAGCGCAGTGCCAGCCCTTACTGTAGAGACAGAGAGACACACTGAGATAATGTGTGAGTGCTGAACTGAGCTCCAGCACAGATACACACACAATCTCTCTCAGTCTCCCTCACCTCACACCCCCCACCCTTAGCCCCGCTCAACTCTCACATGCTCTCTCCCCCCTCACCTCTCACACGGTGCAGTGGAAGTGCGTCTCCACGTGGTGCTTGCACCTCACACACACACACCCTCTCCCCCTCTCACCTCACACACACCCCCCTCTCTCTCAGCCCCCTCCTCTCTCTCCTCACACCCCACCCTCTCAGCCCCCTCTCACCTCACACACACCCCCCTCTCAGCCCCCTCCCCTCTCTCAACCCCCTCTCACACGGTGCAGTGGAAGCGCGTCTCCACGTGGTGCTTGCACCTCACACACACCCTCTCTCTCAGCCCCTCCTCTCTCTCCCCCCCCACCTCGCACACGGTGCAGTGGAAGCGCATCTCCATGTGGTGCTTGCACCTCACACACACCCCCTCTCTCTCAGCCCTCCCTCCCTCTCTCTCAGCCCCCTCTCACCTCGCACACGGTGCAGTGGAAGCGCGTCTCCACGTGGTGCTTGCACCTCACACACACACACCCCCTCTCTCTCAGCCCCCTCTCCCTCTCTCTCAGCCCCCTCCTCTCTCTCAGCCCCCTCTCACCTCGCACACGGTGCAGTGGAAGCGCGTCTCCACGTGGTGCTTGCACCTCACACACACACCCCCCCTCTCTCTCAGCCCCCTCTCCCTCTCTCTCAGCCCCCTCCTCTCTCTCCCCCCCCTCTCACCTCTCACACGGTGCAGTGGAAGCGCGTCTCCACGTGGTGCTTGCACCTCACACACACACACCCTCTCTCTCAGCCCCTCCTCTCTCTCTCAGCCCCCTCTCCCTCTCTCTCCCCCCCCCTCACCTCGCACACGGTGCAGTGGAAGCGCGTCTCCATGTGGTGCTTGCACCTCACACACACACACCCTCTCTCTCTCAGCCCCCTCTCCCTCTCTCTCAGCCCCCTCCTCTCTCTCCCCCCCCTCTCACCTCGCACACGGTGCAGTGGAAGCGCGTCTCCACATGGTGCTTGCACCTCACACACACACACCCCCCCTCTCTCTCAGCCCCCTCTCCCTCTCTCTCAGCCCCCTCCTCTCTCTCCCCCCCCTCTCACCTCGCACACGGTGCAGTGGAAGCGCGTCTCCACATGGTGCTTGCACCTCACACACACACACCCCTCCTCTCTCTCCCCCCCCTCTCACCTCTCACACGGTGCAGTGGAAGCGCGTCTCCACATGGTGCTTGCACCTCACACACACACACCCCCTCTCTCTCAGCCCCCTCTCCCTCTCCCTCTCTCCCCCCCTCTCACCTCGCACACGGTGCAGTGGAAGCGCGTCTCCACGTGGTGCTTGCATTCGTTGCAGGTGTAGACGAAGCGGTCCTGGCTCTGGTTGTGCAGCTCCACCAGCATGCACATGGAGGACCACTTGGCCCGCCGCAGCGAGGAGAACTCCAGGTGCTTGTCCCGCGCCAGCGTGAGGAACGCGTCCCGCCCGTCCATCAGGTCACACGCCATCAGGGGGTCCGGGTCCACGATGGGGGGCAGCGAGTTCAGGGTGGGGCCCGCGATCAGCCGGATCACAAAGAACACCTCGAGGAGAGAGAACGTTAAATATTAAAATTTGAGAAAGACTTCCTAACTGAAACGTTTGCCATTGAATTTACACTGAAGACGCTGAGAGAGACTTCTAGCGGAAACGTTTGCCATTGAATTTACACTGAAGACGCTGAGAGAGACTTCTAGCGGAAACGTTTGCCATTGAATTTACACTGAAGACGCTGAGAGAGACTTCTAGTGGAAACGTTTGCCATTGAATTTACACTGAAGACGCTGAGAGAGACTTCTAGTGGAAATGTTTGCCATTGAATTTACACTGAAGATGCTGAGAAAGACTTCTAGTGGAAACGTTTGCCATTGAATTTACACTGAAGACGCTGAGAAAGACTTCTAGTGGAAACGTTTGCCATTGAATTTACACTGAAGACACTGAGAAAGACTTCTAGTGGAAACGTTTGCCGTTGAATTTACACTGAAGACGCTGAGAGAGACTTCTAGCGGAAATGTTTGCCGTTGAATTTACACTGAAGACGCTGAGAATTTACACTGAGAAAGACTTCTAGTGGGAACGTCTGCCGTTGAATTTACTGGTCAATTTGTCACAATTCTAGAACTACAGCTCCCAGCCTGCCCCGCCCCTGCCGCAGGTGAGGAGGCATGCTGGGAGCTGTAGTTCCAGCAGCAGCAGCAGGTACCTCTTTGTGCTTCTCCATGGTGGCGTAGAGTTTCTGGGAGAGGTCGTTGGACACGTTGGGCATGCCCGGTTTCTTCTTGATGGCGCGGCTCAAGCTGCTCTTGTTCTTGCTCGTCTTCTTGTTGTTCTTCTTCTTGGCGTTCTTGCTGTCGCCCTTATTCACCTGGGAGAGAGGGAGAAGAGAGGGAGAGAGAGAGGAGAGGAGAGGGAGAGGGAGAGAGAGGACAGGAGAGAGAGAGGAGGAGGGGGAGGGAGAGGGAGGAGGGAGAGGAGGAGGGGGAGAGGAGGAGAGGAGGGGAGAGGGAGGGAAGAAGGACGAGAGGGAGGACAAGAGAGGGATGGAGGACGAGACAGAGAGAGGACGAGAGGGAGGGAGGACGAGAGAGAGGGAGGGAGGACGAGAGAGAGGGAGGGAGGGAGGACGAGAGAGAGGGAGGGAGGGAGGACGAGAGAGAGGGAGGGAGGGAGGACGAGAGAGAGGGAGGGAGGGAGGACGAGAGAGAGGGAGGACGAGAGAGAGGGAGGACGAGAGAGAGGGAGGACGAGAGAGAGGGAGGACGAGAGAGAGGGAGGGAAGGAGAGAGGGAGAGAGGAGGAGAGAGAGAGGTTAGTTCAGTATCCATAGCTTCAAAATGTTTCAATTGGAAGGTAAACCCTGAAGAAAACAATGGGTGCTCATGGTTACCCCTTCCTAACTGAAATATGTATTTTTTAGCCTTTAGATGTGTGTGTGTGTGTGTGTGCGTGTCTGTCATTCATACACATGTGCTTAGAGAGACAGATAGAGAAACGTGTGTGTGTGTGTGTCAGTGTGTGTGTGTGTCAGTGTGTGTGTGTGTGTGTCAGTGTGTGTGTGTCAGTGTGTGTGTGTGTGTGTCAGTGTGTGTGTGTGTTTACTGCCTCACAACAATGCTCAGAGAGAGACAGAGAGGTGTGTGTGTGTGCGTGCGTGGCCTCACATCAGTGCTCAGAGACAGAGAGGTGTGTGTGTGTGTGTGGCCTCACATCAGTGCTCATAGAGACAGATAGAGAGGTGTGTGTGTACAGTATTGCACTCACATCAGTGCTCGGAGGTGTATATACACACAAACACACACAGTATTATATAGATGTGATTGTATTGCTCAGAGGTGTATACACACACACAGTATATAGATATAGATATATATATATATATATATATATATATATATATATATATATATATATATATATATATAAATATATATATATATATATATTATATATATATATATATATATACACACACACACACACACACACACGTATGTGTGACTGCTCTGCACTCACGTCGGTGCTCTCGTTGCTCGTGCTGCTCTCCTCTCTCTTCCTCTCCTCCTCCTCTTGCTCCAGCTCCTTGATGCTCTCCTCCAGCACGTTTGGCCAGAAGTCCCCCTCGAAGTAGGGCAGCTCATTGGCACTGGTCAGCCGGTCCTCCGTGGCCTGCTTGAACACGTCCTGAGAGGGGGGGGGGGGAGAGGGGGGGGTTTACTGTGGATTTCTACTGGGTTCACATGCTTCATCAATGCTGTAGCATTACTGTCATGCTAATAACTGATTTTGAATTGAGAGACAGAGGAGAGAGAAAGAGTGAAGGGGAGAGAGAGAAATGAGAGAACAAAGAAAAATGAGTGAAAGAGAAAGAAAGAAAGAAAGAAAGAAAGAAAGAAAGAAAGAAAGAAAGAAAGAAAGAAAGAAAGAAAGAAAGAAAGAAAGAAAGAAAGGGAGAAAAAGGAGAGAACAGAAAGAAAGAAATGAGAAGGACAGAGTAAAAGGAGGACAGAAAGGAGAGAGAGAGAGAGACAGGCTACAGGGCTGGGAATCAGACTCCCGCTGCACAGCAGTGTGATCCAGTCCTGGTTTCACTGGGAGTTTAATAATCAGACACACCTGAGCTTGTTAGCTAGACACACTGGGGGCTGATCAAGCTGGTAGCAGTAAAACCTGGACTGGATCACACTGCTGTGCGATAGGAGTCTGATTCCCCAGCCCTGGGTTAGATCCCAGAGGTGGGGGGGGGTGTGTGATACCCCAGCGGCAGTCAGGGGCCCGGGGGCCCCTCTCACCTTGTAGTCGTGCACGATGCGCTCGGACACGGCCTTGTCCAGCATCTTCTTGTACCACTCCTGCAGCCGCTTGGGTTTGGGGATCTTCTGGTCGGCCGGGTGGCAGTGGAAGATGTAGTCATCCCCCTCGCTGGGGGGGCAGGCCCAGATGTGACCCGTCGTGTAACTGGAGAGAGAGAGAGAGAGAGGGAGGGGGAGAGAGGGAGAGAGAGAGAGAGAGAGAGAAAGAGAGAGAGAGAGAGAGAGAGAGAGAGGGAGGGAGGGGGAGAGAGGGGAGAGAGAAAGAGAAAGAAAGAAGAGCGAGACAGACAGCGTGCGAGAGAGAAAGGAGAGAACAAAGAAAGACAAGTCAAAGAGAGAGACACAGACAAAGGAGAGAACAGAAAGAAAGGAGAAAGCGAGAGACAAAGGAGAACAAAGAGAGACAGAACAGAGAAAGAAAAAAGGAAGAGCGAGACAAAGGAGAGAAGAGAGCGAGACAAAGGAGAGAACAAAGAACAGAGAGAGACGCACGTTAACACAAATATACAATGCAGTGAAAAAATAAATAAACGCATACAAAAACCACTTCTACTGCAGTCACACCTGTACCTGTTTACAGCTGCTGGATCTGACTAAACAAACTACATCTCCCATCATCCCTCACCAGCACTGCTGCTGCCGGGGCATGCTGGGAGCTGTAGTCTCCGGGAAAAAGCATAAGCGCTCACCCCAGTTTCTTGACGTATTCCAGGTAGCCAATGAGAATCTCGTGGTAGACGCCCGTCCTGAGGCATCGGGGTTGGAAGAAATGAACACTGTCCAGGTATGATATGTACACCCGCCTGCAGAGAGAGACCAGAACAAGCCATTCAAAACCAATACAGGTGTAGAGAGAGAGGGCTGTGTCTCCTCAACATCAGGGTCTAGCGCTGTATATTATAAAGACATTTCAGAGGGCTGGATCGCATCAATATCAGGGTCTAGCGCTGTATATTATAAAGACATTTCAGAGGGCTGGATCGCATCAATATCGGTCTAGCGCTGTATATTATAAAGACATTTCAGAGGGCTGGATCGCATCAATATCAGGGTCTAGCGCTGTATATTATAAAGACATTTCAGAGGGCTGGATCGCATCAATATCGGTCTAGCGCTGTATATTATAAAGACATTTCAGAGGGCTGGATCGCATCAATATCAGGGTCTAGCGCTGTATATTATAAAGACATTTCAGAGGGCTGTGTCTCATCTATCAGGGTCTAGCGCTGTATATTATAAAGACATTTCAGAGGGCTGGATCGCATCAATATCAGGGTCTAGCGCTGTATATTATAAAGACATTTCAGAGGGCTGGATCGCATCAATATCAGGGTCTAGCGCTGTATATTATAAAGACATTTCAGAGGGCTGGATCGCATCAATATCAGGGTCTAGCGCTATATATTATAAAGACACTTCAGAGGGCTGGATCGCATCAATATCAGGGTCTAGCTTGGAGCTCTGCTCTCAGGGCTGCAGATCCCCGAGGGGGCAGCGGGAGGGATCTGGGTTGGAGCTCCACTCTCAGGGCTGCAGATCCCAGAGGGGGCAGTGGGAGGGATCTGGGTTCGAGCCCCACTCTCTCAGGGCGGCAGATCCCCGAGGGGGCAGCGGGAGGGATCTGGGTTGGAGCCCCACTCTCTCAGGGCTGCAGATCCCCGAGGGGGCAGTGGGAGGGATCTGGGTTCGAGCTCCCTCACCTCTGGTTAGGGGAAGGCGCGTCCGATCCGTACTCCTGCACGTGCATCCCGAAGAAGCAGACGTCTGCTCCGTCGATCTCCTCGAAGGCAAACAGAGCCTTCGTCCGATAGGGGAAGGACTCCGCCATCTCCCCGGTGTCCACGAACCTGCGGGCACGGCAACGGGGTTACCACGGCAACACCAGGACACGCCCACACTCCGCGTTCCGGAGCCTCAGATACCGTTCCAACGCTCGAGCAGAAAGATTAAGCCAGGAGTGGAATTTTTTTTTATAAATATGGCTGTGTGTTTAAGATGCTAATGTGGGGTAAAAATTACACTGGTAGAGATTTATATATAAATATGTATTTATAGCTACCTATTTTATAAAATAGGGTTACATTTTGTTTTAGATTGACTGGAGGACAGAAGATTTAGAAGAGAGAGAGAGAGAGAGAGAGAGAGAGAGAGGAGAGGAGAGGAGAGATGACAGGTTTGTGACTGTCCCTCAAGCGGGTAGCTGGAGTCCAATGAGGAGGCGAGAGAGAGAAAGAAAGAAAAAGGAGAAGGGTAGAAAGCAAAAGAAAGGAGAGAAAGAAAGGTGAGAGAAAGGAGAGAGAGAGAGAGAGAAACGTTAACACAAACATACAGAAGGCAGAGGAGAGGAGAGAGGAGAGAGAGAGAGAGAGAGAGAGAGGAGAGGAGGGGAGAGAGAGGAGAGGAGGGGAGAGAGAGGAGAGAGGAGAGGAGAGGAGGGGAGAGAGAGGAGAGAGGAGAGAGAGGAGAGGAGGGGAGAGAGGAGAGGAGGGGAGAGAGGAGAGAGAGAGAGAGAGAGAGAGAGAGAGGAGAGAGGAGAGAGAGGAGAGAGGAGAGAGAGGAGAGAGAGGAGAGAGCCAGTGGGTACCTGCAAGGGAGCCTCAACATCACCATGAGCCAGCCCAGCACTCAGGGAGTGAACAAGGTGAGGAGAGAGGAGAGGAGGGGAGAGAGAGAGAGAGAGAGAGAGAGAGAGAGAGAGAGAGAGAGAGAGAGAGAGAGAGAGAGAGGAGAGGAGAGGAGAGAGGAGAGGAGGAGAGGAGGGGAGAGAGAGAGAGAGAGAGAGAGAGAGAGAGAGAGAGAGGAGAGGAGAGGAGAGGAGAGGAGATGACAGGTTTGTGACTGTCCCTCAAGCGGGTAACTGGAGTCCAATGAGGAGCTGACAGAGATAGAGAGAACAAAGAAAGAAACGAGAAGGGGAGAAAGCAAAAGGAGAGAAATAAAGGTGAGAGAAAGGAGAGAGAGAGAGAGAGAAACGTTAACACAAACATACAGTTAGGAGACAATACAGAGTTAGGACAGAGAGGAGAGGAGAGAGAAGACACAGAGAGGGTTTGTAACTCTGTCCCTCAGGCGGGGCTCCGATGAGGAGCCTGTGCGTGGAAGCGTGCCGAGTGTGCGGGCGTACCTGGACTTCATGCCGGGCTTCACCTCCACCACCTTGTCCGACACGTGCACCACGCGGATCGTCACGTCGCCCGACTCGGGGTGGTTCTGCCGTCGCAGGTAGTCGTTGACCCGCGTCTCCAGGAAGCTGCCCAGCTTCGTCTGGGGGAGCCCTGCGGGGGGGGGGGGTACAGAGAGGGGGGGGTGACGGAGGGGTAACCAGCATGTCATTCGTAAAATTTTTTTTAAAAAAACACAACGTAGCTGCCGTTGTGTTTTCAAACCACTTCAGGTGAACACACCATTATTTGTTTGAAAAAAAATTAAAAAATAGTTCTCCAGTTATGTGTGTGTGTTTGAAGCAGCGATTATTATTGCTGGTTATTTAAAAGTAAAACATAATAATGTGGGTAACTGTTTACACTGTGTGTGTGTGTGTGTTTGTAGCAGTGATTATTAACCCTTTGCGGTCCATTGTCGGACTGGGTCCGACATTGCAATTATTCCTCTCAGGTCCTTTGTCGGACTGGGTCTGACATCATTATAGCAACGCAAAAAACGGGTTTCTAGTCGTTTTTTCTCCGGAAAAAGCCGAGAAAACCATTCAATGGCCGAGTGGGAGCGACAGGAGCCGAGACAAGTCGAAAAAAAAAAAAAGGCGTATCTCATGAATAGCCATACATATGGCCCTGGTATCAGATAACGGGGAGGTCATAGTAAACAAGCTGGCTGAGTGCGTCAGCGCACAGAGACTATCATGGACATTTGCAGAGCTTTTTTCAGATGTTATAGTAATAAAATAATGACTTGGATCGCATTATTGAGGAGTTTGGTATGTACGACTATTATTTTTATTATTATTTATTTCTTACATAGATGAAAGCGATAGCGAACAAAAGGGTGGGGCGGTGCTGGAGATGCCTAGTGAGTGCTTTGTTGATATGCAGGGCCATTTAAACCCGTTTGACTGTGGAAAAAAATACATTTTAAACAGCGCGTATAAAATTAACTGCGCGTGTGAAAATAAATTGGACCTGACGCGCCTGACGCGCAATTAATAAATGGACTGCAAAGGGTTAATCGCTGGTTTATTTTTAAGTAATCGTGTTAATAACGTGAGGAGCTGTTTGCTGCAGAATTGTAATCTCAGCAGACTGTGCTGCTGTGTGAGAGTGTGATGGTTTGTTTGTAGCAGTGATTATTATCGCTGGTTTATTTTTAAGTAATCATGTTAATAACGTGAGGAGCTGTTTGCTGCAGAATTGTAATCTCAGCAGACTGTGCTGCTGTGTGAGAGTGTGATGGTTTGTTTGTAGCAGTGATTATTATCGCTGGTTTATTTTTAAGTAATCATGTTAATAACGTGGGGAGCTGTTTGCTGCAGAATTGTAATCTCAGCAGACTGTGCTGCTGTGTGAGAGTGTGATGGTTTGTTTGTAGCAGTGATTATTATCGCTGGTTTATTTTTAAGTAATCATGTTAATAACGTGGGGAGCTGTTTGCTGCAGAATTGTAATCTCAGCAGACTGTGCTGCTGTGTGAGAGTGTGATGGTTTGTTGCTGTGCAATGCTCTCTACTCACTCCACTTGCTTCTCGCTGCGTATTTGTTCTCTTTTCTCGTTTTGCCGGCTTTCTTCAGACAGTTATCGCAAGTAAAGCTACAAAGAAAAACAGGGAAAGAAAAATCAACACCAGCAGCCTGTCTGTGACATCATCCACCCCCCCACCCCCATCGCCACGGCTACACGTTCACAATCTGTCAAGCGTGAGGAGAGAGAGAGGAGGGGCGTGACTCAGAACAGCACGGGATAAGGAATCAGAGAGCTTTCTGACAACAGAAGAGCTTCAAACAGAGAGAGGCAATAATGGGACAGACAGACAGACAGACGGAGGTACAGACAGACAGACAGACAGACTCCCCCCTGCATCCCCAGAGTGTGATCCTCTCAAGATCTTGAGCTGAATAATGTTAAGAGCCAGTTTCCTGACAATGGGAGAAGCGCTTCAAACAGAGAGATGGAGGAACGTGTGACGTGTGACCTGCGCCTGCACTGCCTCCCCTCCGCCAGCAGGGGGCAGTAATGACAAGAGACACAACACATACTTACTACTGCTAATAATAATAGTAACACATCCCCTGCGATAACATATCCCCTTCAGATTCAGAGACCCCCTCTACCCAGAATCTGAGATTCAGAGACCCCCTCTACCCAGAATCTGAGATTCAGAGACCCCCTCTACCCAGAACCTGAGATTCAGAGACCCCCTCTACCCCAGAATCTGAGATTCTCAGTAACTTGAGCTGAATAATGTTAAGAGCCAGTTTCCTGACAATGGGAGAAGCGCTTCAAACAGAGAGATGGAGGAACGTGTGACGTGTGACGTGTGACCTGCGCCTGCACTGTCTCGCCTCTGCCAGCAGGGGGCGGGGTGGGGAGGGGGTGACGGACAGGAGATGGAGACTTACCCTGCTGGCCAGATTGTCTCGTTATGAAGGACGCAGATTTGGTGCATTTTGCGCCCACAGTCAGTACATTCAACAAGCCTGTGGATACAAAGAGACACGTGTTAGGAGTCTACACACTACAGGGGAGCTGGCTAGGACTACAGCTCCCAGCATGCCTCTGCACCCGCGGCCATGGTGAGGCATGCTGGGAGCTGTAGTTCTTTATGCTGTGGTCTCGTATCACAAGCGATACAGACCTCTATTACGATACATCATGTACAGCTGTGGACAAAAGTTTAGCAGCATCACCCTCTATATAGAATGAACTGATTCAGCTTCATAGAGTCCAATGAAAGCTGCTGAATAATGTTCCCTTGTTAACATATTGAATTCCACCCCCTCTATATAGAATGAACTGATTCAGCTTCATAGAGTCCAATGAAAGCTGCTGAATAATGTTCCCTTGTTAACATATTGAATTCCACCCCCTCTATATAGAATGAACTCCCTCAGCTTCATAGAGTCCAATGAAAGCTGCTGAATAATGTTCCCTTGTTAACATATTGAATTCCACCCCCTCTATATAGAATGAACTCCCTCAGCTTCATAGAGTCCAATGAAAGCTGCTGAATAATGTTCCCTTGTTAACATATTGAATTCCACCCCCTCTATATAGAATGAACTCCCTCAGCTTCACAGAGTCCAATGAAAGCTGCTGAATAATGTTCCCTTGTTAACATATTGAATTCCACCCCCTCTATATAGAATGAACTCCCTCAGCTTCATAGAGTCCAATGAAAGCTGCTGAATAATGTTCCCTTGTTAACATATTGAATTCCACACCCTCTATATAGAATGAACTGATTCAGCTTCATAGAGTCCAATGAAAGCTGCTGAATAATGTTCCCTTGTTAACATATTGAATTCCACCCCCTCTATATAGAATGAACTCCCTCAGCTTCATAGAGTCCAATGAAAGCTGCTGAATAATGTTCCCTTGTTAACATATTGAATTCCACCCCCTCTATATAGAATGAACTCCCTCAGCTTCATAGAGTCCAATGAAAGCTGCTGAATAATGTTCCCTTGTTAACATATTGAATTCCACCCCCTCTATATAGAATGAACTGATTAAATAAACACTTCAGCTTGCTCAGCCATCTTTAGCTTAAAAAAAAAAAAAAACTAAAATGTTATCAGTATTATGAATTAATCATATAGCGGAGGCTTTTTCTCCAAAGAGACTTACAGAGACTAGGGGGGTGAACTCTGCATCATCAACAACTGCTGCTGCTGCTGCAGAGTCACTTCCAATAGGAGCTCGTTTGTTTGACGTCTCATCCGAAGGACGGAGCACAAGGAGGTGAAGCGACTCGCTCAGGGTCACACACACACACACACACACACGCACACACACACACACACACACGCACACACAGGGAGTCAGTGGCTGAGCTGGGATTTGAACCTCCTGGTGTCTACTCGAGACCCCTTTTCTTTAACTGCAAGTAAAACTGCCCGTACTCGCTCTGAAATCTGCCTGCCTGAATGTGTGGCTGTTTTAAGAAGCTCTTATACTCACAGTTCAGGGTCCAGTGTGTCGTTCTTTTTCTTTTCAAATTGATCTTTGCCTATTGTCCTGTAAAATTGAGGGACAGAAACTTCAGTAAAAAACACAGGAGCGCGAACAAACATCCAGACTACATGAAAAAACACACAGGAGAGAACGAACGAACGAACGAACAAGCACCCAAACGACATGAAACACACACAGGAGAGAACGAACAAGCACCCAAACGACATGAAACACACACAGGAGAGAACGAACAAGCACCCAAACGACACGAAACACACACAGGAGAGAACGAACAAGCACCCAAACGACATGAAACACACACAGGAGCGAACGAACAAGCACCCAAACGACACGAAACACACACAGGAGAGAACGAACAAGCACCCAAACGACATGAAACACACACAGGAGCGAACGAACAAGCACCCAAACGACACGAAAAACACACAGGAGAGAACGAACAAGCACCCAAACGACATGAAACACACACAGGAGCGAACGAACAAGCACCCAAACGACATGAAACACACACAGGAGCGAACGAACAAGCACCCAAACGACACGAAACACACACAGGAGAGAACGAACAAGCACCCAAACGACACGAAACACACACAGGAGAGAACGAACAAGCACCCAAACGACACGAAACACACACAGGAGAGAACGAACAAGCACCCAAACGACACGAAAAACACACAGGAGAGAACGAACAAGCACCCAAACGACATGAAAAAACTAACAGACCCTAAATGAAGCATAATAGGTTTCAAAAGAAAGATGAGAGAAAGCATGAGAGAGAAATAAGGAGAGAATTAGAAAGATGACAGTGAGAAAAAGGAGGGAGAAGAGTGAAAAATGAGAGAAAGGAGCACAAGAAAAAGGAGAGAGAAGAGTGAGAAAGGAGAGGAGAGAGATGAGCAAGAAAGGAGAGAAACAAAGATGACAGCAAGAAAAAGGAGAGGGAGAAAGAAAAGAGAAAGAAAGGAGCACAAGAAAAAGGAGAACGAGGGAGAAAGAGGGAGGAGAGAGGAGAGCAAAGGAGAGAAAGGAGCACAAGAAAAAGGAGAACGAGGGAGGAGAGAGGAGAGCAAAGGAAAGAACGGAGCACAAGAAAAAGGAGAACGAGGGAGAAAGAGGGAGGAGAGAAGAGCAAAGGAGAGAAAGGAGCACAAGAAAAAGGAGAACGAGGGAGAAAGAGAGAGGAGAGCAAAAAAGGAGAGAAAGGAGCACAAGGAAAAAGGAGAGCAGAGAGAAGAGAGAAACAGAAAGGAGCACAAGAAAAAAAGAACGAGGGAGAAAGGAGGAGAGAAAAAGGAGACAGAAGAGTGAGAAAAAAGAAAGAGCGAAAAAAGAGAGAAGAGAGCAAGAGAAAAAACACAAGCAGCGTTGCGAGAGAGAGGAAGCAACAACACTACTGAGGAAGCTGGTAAGGAGGGTGGCGGTCGGTACTCACGTCTGCGTCTGGGACGGGTCGTCTCCCAGCGCCACCGTCTCCCCCGGGATTTCGTTGAAACACTTCTCACAGAAGTGATACCTGTCAGCAATAAGGCCATATTTGGGTGAACTGTTCGTCCACACATCACAGCCAATCAGAACAGGCCAGGGGGGGCGGGCACAGGCGGGAGGAGCAGAGAGCAGGTCGCCGGGACAACAGAGGCGGGGAGTAGCAATCAACCAATGAATGCGCAAGAAAAAGAAAAGGCGGAGCAAATTTGGGGATGGGTTTGAAAATGTTTGCAAAGCCAGTGCAGACATCACAAGCATTAAAAAAAGAGGAGAGAGAGAGAGAGAGAGAGAGAGAGAGAGAGAGAGGGGGGGAGGAGGGAGGAGGGGGGGAGGCGAAAAAAAACAAAGACAGACAGGACACAAAGCCAAGGCAAAGCACAAATTAGCATCAAAATATCTCAATGGGATTTTACAAGCATAACAAAAAAATGATTCAAACATGTAGTGTTCTGTATTGAAAAAATAATAACCGTTTAAATAAAATTAGGTTTGGGGGGGTGGGGGGGGGGGGGGGGGGTAGGGTGAGAGAATGCATCCACTTGAAATGTGTTTGATGTTTGCTGTTGATAATATATATTCTTTTGAGAACAACAGATGGGCTTCAGCGAGTTACAGGATAATAATTCCATCCAGGGTTTCTGTGATAAACTACGAGAGCGAAGGCGGAGCTTCTAAACTGTCACAGAACCCCGAGATGGAATTGTTTTCCTGCGACTCACTGAAGAGGCCCGTCTGTTATTTTTTATAATCCACGGATACCCCTGCGATGCTGATATTAAAGAGGACGAGGTTCAGCGGGACAGTTGGGTGTTTTTTTGGTTTTTTTAAACGTCGTGTTTCGGCGCTGTACAGACGTTCTGTGTCGTTATCCGTTAGAGCTTCAGCTTGATTTGGACGATCTCCTTTACCTTGTTTTAATTTCCCGTTCCTCTCCGGTTTCTCTGAGATATACGAATGCACCAGCTTGACATCATTTTAACGTATTCTCATTGTGTTGCTCATTAATGAACATTTCTGCTCTGTGGGTGTCGTCCAGCGATTGAAAACGAGACATTTTGTGTTTGAATTGAAAGCAACGGTCTTGAAGAGTCGAATGGGTCAAAGTTCAAGTATATTTTCCTCTAGAGGAACTATCACTTTTTGACTTCACTGCTGTGGGATTATGACTTAATTTAAAATGGCTCAGGATGCAAATATAGCCTTCATCCATGTGCATATATCCTCTCTCTCTCTCTCTCTCTCTCTCTCTCTCGTGGAGGTCAGTTATTTACAAGCCCTCCTGCATGAAAACTCCTCCGGCCGCGAGAATTTCAATTTCCTCACCCAGAGACGCAGAATCAAGCCGCTCTCGAGTGTGAAAATGTGCCTCCTCTTCGTGCTTTGATTCATTCATTAGGAGACGTGTTTAAAACGCCTTGGGAAAAGTCTACCGTTAGCGTCTGTTGCTTTTCTCTCTGCAGTTTCAAATCGCTGCTGTGGGTCGACTCAAAGTCAGTTAGACAAACACAGATGGGGTCACTTCCCTCAGATTTGCGGTTCCAGTGGTCTGACTTCACCAGCAGGGTGAATCGACGCTGCAGAAGCGACAGGGGGCGCTGTGATACGTTTGCGAGCAGCTGTAGAAGAGTTTAGATTCCAGCTGGCTACTCCTAGGGTCGGCAACAGCAGCTTGTTCTTTTCGAGCTCCGAAATTAAGGAACGCTGCGCCTTCGCCAGGTCAGGGAAAAACTGGGACCGTTCCAGCTTAAGACTAAAAAAAACAAACTCACTTTTATAAAAACGGCTCTCTCTTATCTTAGCGGGTTTTAAGGTACTTTTAAAATTGTATTATGTGTACGCTATACAAACGCATCGTGGTTCGTTCTCTCTGCTCTGTACTGCGCAGCACTTTTGCAATACTTTTGTATTTTAAAAAAAGCGTTCTACAAATTAATAAATACATTTACATTACCAGGCTGGGATCATCAACAATGGAAAGCACACACTGTCTGCAAAGATGTGAGGTTTCAACCCTTAGCGGTCCATTTATTCAGTGTCTGTCAGGCACGTCTGGTCCAGTTTATTTTCACAAGTAATTTTATTCCCAGTAAAACAGGTTTAAACGTCTCTGCATGTCAACAGGACTCTCAGTACTGCCTCTCCAGCCCTGCTCCTCGCTCGCTGTGTTTATCACACACCTCTTCATCGTCGCGCATACTGATCAAATCATCTCCTGATCGCTCGATTGATCACCAAACTCCTCGATAACGAGATCCGAGTCGTTATTTTATAACTGGAACATCTCAAAACGCTCTGTAAATGTCTGTGATGTTCTTTGAGCGCTGGATGCAGAAGCAGCTGTCTTGTTTGCTTATGTCCGTGTTATCTTTGTGGTGCGTGTTGCTCCGATCCGCCTCCATTTTTTTTTTTCGGTCTCTCTCGGCCATTGAAAGCTTTTCTCTGCTTTTTCAGGAGGACAAAACGACTAGAGACCCGTGCTGGACGTTTTTTTTGATGATGTCGGACAGGGTCCGACAATCGGGCCGCAAAGGGAAAATTTTAACGTCGGACAAGCCCGGTTTTGAGACCAGCAATTGAACATGGGCAGAGATTTTAAGCGAGTGCATGACAGTGGTTAAGGAAATGCTGCAAAACACAGATGGGTCATTTCAAACCAGCGCAGGCCTTTAAAAATGCAAGCAAAAAAACACAGACTAAACAAAACAGTGAAAAAACAAATCAGAGCCAAACTCTCATGCTGTGTCATTGGTTTTGTAAGCAGCCATCGGGTGTGAGAAAGGGTTAAAAAAATAATCATCGCCTCTCGCAGTTCTCGCTACTTTGGGGAATCTGTGAATGAAACCTAGATTTAATAAAATGATGTTCACGTGTGTTTTGTTTGTGTGTCTCTCACAGGACAGCTGCACAGAAGAGACTGCTCGAGTATTCAGTCTCTAAGCTGCCTTGGATAAAGGCGTTTGATAGATAAACGATTCAGGACAGAGGGGGGGGGGGGTCGCTGGTGTGGATCCGGGGGGGCTGATTTTGTCGTTCGGAGTGAATTAAGAAGCAGCCACTCGGGTTTGTGACGAACGCTGCTTTCAGAGACTCTGGAGAGAACGGAGATCCATCACAAACACTCAGCTGTTTCTTAATTCACTCTGACCGGGAAACTCAGCCCCCAGATCCACACCAGCGACCCCCTCCTGATTTCTGAGGGGCGTTCCCTCCCAGTAAAATCGACACAGCAAAGACTGCAGCATTAACAACTAAAACACATCTCGATAATCAATGCGTTAAACTTTTTAAAACTGTGTGGTTGTGTGTGTGTGTGTGTGAGTTTGGGATGCACCCCCCCACCCTACCCGCCCCCACCCCGCCCAAAAATCAGTAATCTAGCTAACAGAACACTGCCGTAAAAGAAGGCCACAGCTTTGCCAGTTTATCCCAGTTTGGAAGTGGTGTGATTTTGAAACTTCGTAAAAAAAGCAGCAATGAGCCTGCAAATTAAAACTGAAGCTGCGTTTCCTTATCTAACCACCAGGTGGCGCCCGTGAGTGAAAATCGTGCCACAAATGATAAGTCTTAGGAGGCAAAAATAATTGCTCTAAAAATGAATGCCACAGTATTGATTTAGGGCACTGCGATGAGATAAAAAAGATGCCGTGGCCTTCTTTTGGTTTATAATTGCATGTCAATAAGTTAAAAAGAAAATAAAATAAAAAAATCTAAATATATATTATTATTAATAAAAAATAAACAGTTTCAAAGCATTCAAACTTCTAATAAACATCTGTGCCATGCAAACTCTTAATACTTTTCAAGACAGATAGATAGCAGATATATCTATATTTAAAATATATTCAGTAATTTAAAACAGGTCATGCAATTTAAAAAAATGCATGCTATCCATTCTCTCAGCCTCATACAGACTTGTGTGTCGCGCTGCACAGCAGTGTGATCCAGTCCTGGTTTCACTAGGAGTTTAATAATCAGACACACCTGAGCTTGTTAGCTAGACACACTGGGGGCTGATCAAGCTGGTAGCAGTAAAACCTGGACTGGATCACACTGCTGTGCGATAGGAGTCTGATTCCCCTCCCTGATCTCTCTGTCTAAATATCCCACAGTTCCCAGCAATATCCTGTAGCTCTCTTCACTATAAAATCAGCTACAAACCTCCTTCAACCAAAGTCTATCTACAGGGCTGGGAATCAGACTCCCGCTGCACAGCAGTGTGATCCAGTCCTGGTTTCACTAGGAGTTTAATAATCAGACACACCTGAGCTTGTTAGCTAGACACACTGGGGGCTGATCAAGCCGGTAGCAGTAAAACCTGGACTGGATCACACTGCTGTGTGATAGGAGTCTTATCTCCAGTCCTGCTTGCGTGTTACTCTGGGTTGTTGCTCAGTGTTTCTCTAACCCCCCCCAGTCTCTCTCTCACACACACACACTCCAGTCTCCGGTCTCTCGTACCTGTTCTGGTAGCTGAAATAGGCTGCGTCTCGCGGGATCGTACACAGCTGTTTCCCGTAGCAACACAGCGTCTGAGGAGAGAACTCCAGCTACAAGAAACACAAGACAAGCAGGGTTACAGTCCCACAGACTACAGCTCCCAGCATGCCTCTGCGCCCACGGCCATGGTGAGGCATGCTGGGAGCTGTAGTTCTTTATGCTGTGGTCTCGTATCACAAGCGATACAGACCTCTATTACGATACATCATGTACAGCTGTGGACAAAAGTTTAGCAGCATCACCCTCTATATAGAATGAACTGATTCAGCTTCATAGAGTCCAATGAAAGCTGCTGAATAATGTTCCCTTGTTAACATATTGAATTCCACCCCCTCTATATAGAATGAACTCCCTCAGCTTCATAGTCCAATGAAAGCTGCTGAATAATGTTCCCTTGTTAACATATTGAATTCCACCCCCTCTATATAGAATGAACTCCCTCAGCTTCATAGAGTCCAATGAAAGCTGCTGAATAATGTTCCCTTGTTAACATATTGAATTCCACCCCCTCTATATAGAATGAACTCCCTCAGCTTCATAGAGTCCAATGAAAGCTGCTGAATAATGTTCCCTTGTTAACATATTGAATTCCACCCCCTCTATATAGAATGAACTCCCTCAGCTTCATAGTCCAATGAAAGCTGCTGAATAATGTTCCCTTGTTAACATATTGAATTCCACCCCCTCTATATAGATTGAACTTACTCAGCTTCAGTCCAATGAAAGCAGTACCCCAGCCCCTCTCCCCTCCCTCAGCAGTACCCCAGCCCCTCCCCCCTCTCACCTTCCTCCCGCAGCAGTACCCCAGCCCCTGCATGACGGGGTCGATGTCCTGCTCAAAGACCTCCGCTAGCTTGGAGCAGTACTTGTAGACCCGGGAGGTCTTCCGGTTGTACAGCCAGGCGTTGTTAAACATGAGCCAGATATCGTCCACGTACTGCCACGGCTCCTGATACTGCCCCGTGTCCAGCTTGCGTTTGATGGTGGACAGATCCATGGGGTTCTTCACAATGTCGAAATAATCCTGTAGCGGTGGATGAGGAGGAGGAGGAGGGAGAGAGGGAGAGAGAGAGAGAGAGGGAGAGAGAGAGAGAGAGAGGGAATATCGAAATCTGCCTTTGTAAAACAGAGACAATCAAAAAAGCAAGCTGTACTTCAGCAAAGCCAAGATGTAAAACACACACACACACACACATAGCAAAACTAAAATAAATTAAATAAAAGCAAGTACTTTAAATTATACAACACAGCAAGTTTTGATAGCATGAAGTTAAAATCTGCCCTGGTTTTTATTTTATTATTATTATTATTATTATTATTTATTTCTTAGCAGACGCCCTTATCCAGGGCGACTTACAATTGTTACAAGATATCACATTATTTTTACATACAATTCCCCATTTATACAGTTGGGTTTTTACTGGAGCAATCTAGGTAAAGTACCTTGCTCAAGGGTACAGCAGCAGTGTCCCCCACCTGGGATTGAACCCACGACCCTCCGGTCAAGAGTCCAGAGCCCCTGACCTCTACTCTACATTTGCTGCAGAGATATGAAATCAAAAATCACTGGAAATGGAAATCTTGATAAATTCAGTGATGTTTTAAATTTGAAACCGCAGAGAGAGACTTCTTACAAGACGTTTTAGACGTCTCTTGTTTCTGTTTGCGGAGCAGAAATTGAAATTTTCAAGCTCGGTTTTCAGGGTTTTTGTAAAAGATATAAATGAAAAAACTCGAGCTATTGTGATTCTCTCAAAACCCGGGCAAATTTTTGGTTTGACTTCAGGTTAAAACAGTTATATTATATATAAACACACACACACATTAAAAACATGAATACAATACTTATTACTGGCGAGGAACTGTCTATTAAAAAAAGTGCTTTTGTAAAAAAATTATTTAAAAAGCATTTTTTTTATTTTTTAAAAACCAAAGCTTATTTAAGCTTCGGGTGTAATGCGAATAAATTAATTAGAATCAAATTTAATTAAAAAAAAAATAATGTAAGACGCTAAAAACGTTTTTTGATTTTTTTTTTTTTTTCAATTGATTTTAAATTTGACCCCCCCCCCAACCCCCCCCGATTGAAAATGCATGCATTGATTTTTTTTTTCCAATTGATTTTAAATTTGACCCCCCCCCCACCCCATTGAAAATGCATGCATTGATTTTTTTTTTCCAATTGATTTTAAATTTGACCCCCCCCCCCACCCCATTGAAAATGCATGCATTGATTTTTTTTTTCCAGATTAAAATTCTGCACTCTGAGATGAGTCGCTCCAATTTTCAAAATCTGCATCTATATGGATTTAAAAAAAAAAAAAGCAAGCTTATAAAAAGTAATGTAAGCAAAATAAAACGAAAAAGCGCGAAAAATTCACAGACTACAAAAAAAGCAGAAGGATGCCGCTGGGTTTGCACAGAAGAGCTGCTTCACAATTACAGCAAGCCGGCCCACGGGGCGAAACATGAGGGGTACTTATCTGGTAAGGCATCGAACCCGCAGCAGAGAAACCAATTCACTTGAAAACTGCTGCACGAAACGACTGGGATACTGGGAGGGAGGGAGGGAGGGAGCGCCTCACAGAAATCAGGGGCCCCATTTACCATTCAGAGTGAAAACGAGTCAAGAGACAGCTGCTGGGGTTTGTGTGGGTCGCTGTTCTCCACAGGACTGGGTGCAGCAGCAGCAGGGCTAGTGTGAGTTTGTAACCCTGCTCAAACTCCTGGCTCCTGATCATTTCAATATTAATAATACTAGACTTCATTGAGGGGAGCTCTGAACCCCAGGACTGGGTGCAGCAGCAGCAGCAGGGCTAGTGTGAGTTTGTAACCCTGCTCAAACTCCTGGCTCCTGATCATTTCAATATTAATAATACTAGACTTCATTGAGGGGAGCTCTGAACCCCAGGACTGGGTGTAGCAGCAGCAGCAGCAGCAGGGCTAGTGTGAGTTTGTAACCCTGCTCAAACTCCTGGCTCCTGATCATTTCAATATTAATAATACTAGACTTCATTGAGGGGAGCTCTGAACCCCAGGACTGGGTGCAGCAGCAGCAGCAGCAGCAGCAGGGCTAGTGTGAGTTTGTAACCCTGCTCAAACTCCTGGCTCCTGATCATTTCAATATTAATAATACTAGACTTCATTGAGGGGAGCTCTGAACCCCAGGACTGGGTGCAGCAGCAGCAGCAGGGCTAGTGTGAGTTTGTAACCCTGCTCAAACTCCTGGCTCCTGATCATTTCAATATTAATAATACTAGACTTCATTGAGGGGAGCTCTGAACCCCAGGACTGGGTGCAGCAGCAGCAGCAGCAGCAGCAGGGCTAGTGTGAGTTTGTAACCCTGCTCAAACTCCTGGCTCCTGATCATTTCAATATTAATAACACTAGACTTCATTGAGGGGAGCTCTGAACCCCAGGACTGGGTGCAGCAGCAGCAGGAGCAGGGCTAGTGTGAGTTTGTAACCCTGCTCAAACTCCTGGCTCCTGATCATTTCAATATTAATAATACTAGACTTCATTGAGGGGAGCTCTGAACCCCAGGACTGGGTGCAGCAGCAGCAGCAGCAGCAGCAGGGCTAGTGTGAGTTTGTAACCCTGCTCAAACTCCTGGCTCCTGATCATTTCAATATTAATAACACTAGACTTCATTGAGGGGAGCTCTGAACCCCAGGACTGGGTGTAGCAGCAGCAGCAGCAGCAGGGCTAGTGTGAGTTTGTAACCCTGCTCAAACTCCTGGCTCCTGATCATTTCAATATTAATAATACTAGACTTCATTGAGGGGAGCTCTGAACCCCAGGACTGGGTGCAGCAGCAGCAGCAGCAGCAGCAGGGCTAGTGTGAGTTTGTAACCCTGCTCAAACTCCTGGCTCCTGATCATTTCAATATTAATAATACTAGACTTCATTGAGGGGAGCTCTGAACCCCAGGACTGGGTGCAGCAGCAGCAGCAGGGCTAGTGTGAGTTTGTAACCCTGCTCAAACTCCTGGCTCCTGATCATTTCAATATTAATAATACTAGACTTCATTGAGGGGAGCTCTGAACCCCAGGACTGGGTGCAGCAGCAGCAGCAGCAGCAGCAGGGCTAGTGTGAGTTTGTAACCCTGCTCAAACTCCTGGCTCCTGATCATTTCAATATTAATAACACTAGACTTCATTGAGGGGAGCTCTGAACCCCAGGACTGGGTGCAGCAGCAGCAGGAGCAGGGCTAGTGTGAGTTTGTAACCCTGCTCAAACTCCTGGCTCCTGATCATTTCAATATTAATAATACTAGACTTCATTGAGGGGAGCTCTGAACCCCAGGACTGGGTGCAGCAGCAGCAGCAGCAGCAGCAGGGCTAGTGTGAGTTTGTAACCCTGCTCAAACTCCTGGCTCCTGATCATTTCAATATTAATAACACTAGACTTCATTGAGGGGAGCTCTGAACCCCAGGACTGGGTGCAGCAGCAGCAGGGGTATCGTTCAAGAGGAGCAGCGATCTTCACAAACCCCAGCAGCTGTTTCTTCACTCGTTTCACTCTGAATGACCAATCAGCCCGATCCCTCCTGATTTCTGTGGGGCGCTCCCTCCCAGGAAATCTGATAAATCTGTGCGTGCTGCACGAATTTGAACCTTCCTTCGTCAGCGAGGAACTCTCTTAAAAACAGACTTAAGCTCTCTTTTTTTTTTTTTTTTTAAATGGGAAATAAAAAACGTTTTTGGAGTATTACATCATTTCCTGGATCAGCTCTAAATTTTGCAATTTATAAATAAGAAAAGGAGAGAGTTTGGAAGAAAAGGCCCCGCATACATTCAGAGACATTCAAATCTGCCCGATACGTTCAGAGACACGCAGACCCATGACAATCTGCACTCGCACACACAACCAGAAACACAGAGACACACACAACCAGAAACAGAGACACACACAACCAGAAACACAGAGACACACACAACCAGAAACACAGAGACACACACAACCAGAAACAGAGACACACACAACCAGAAACACAGAGACACACACAACCAGAAACACAGAGACACACACACACACAACCAGAAACACAGAGACACACACAACCAGAAACACAGAGACACACACAACCAGAAACACAGAGACACACACAACCAGAAACACAGAGACACACACAACCAGAAACACAGAGACACACACAACCAGAAACACAGAGACACACACAACCAGAAACACAGAGACACACACAACCAGAAACACAGAGACACACACACACACAACCAGAAACACACACACAACCAGAAACACAGAGACACACACAACCAGAAACACAGAGACACACACACACAACCAGAAACACAGAGACACACACAACCAGAAACACAGAGACACACACAACCAGAAACACAGAGACACACACACACAACCAGAAACACAGAGACACACACACACAACCAGAAACACAGAGACACACACAACCAGAAACACAGAGACACACACAACCAGAAACACAGAGACACACACAACCAGAAACAGAGACACACACAACCAGAAACACAGAGACACACACAACCAGAAACACAGAGACACACACAACTAGAAACACAGAGACACACAACCAGAAACACAGAGACACACACACAGCCAACCAGAAACACAGAGACACACACACAGACAGCCAACCAGAAACACACACAGCCAGCCAGAGACACACACAGAGACACACACAGCCAGCCAGAGACAGACACACAGCCAGAGACACAGAGACACACACACAACCAGAAACACAGAGACACACACACAGCCAGCCAGACACACACACACACAACCAGAAACACAGAGACACACACAACCAGAAACACAGAGACACACACACACACAACCAGAAACACACACACACAACCAGAAACACAGAGACACACACACAGCCAGCCAGAAACACACACAGCCAGAGACACAGAGACACACACACAACCAGAAACACAGAGACACACACACAGCCAGCCAGACACACACACAGCCAGAGACAGAGACACACACACAACCAGAAACACAGAGACACACACAGCCAACCAGAAACACACACACACAGCCAGCCAGAGACACACACACACAGCCAGCCAGAGACACACACACACAGCCAGCCAGAGACACACACAGCCAGACACACACACACACACAGCCAGACACACACACACACACAGCCAGACACACACACAGCCAGACACACACACACACACACAGCCAGACACACACACACACAGCCAGACACACACACACACAGCCAGACACACACACACACAGATACAACCACACACACAGACAACCTGAGACAGACACACACGATCCCCCCTCCCCCCCCCCCCAGCCACGCAGATAAAGACTGAGAAGCAGGAGGGAGAGCGAAAGAGAGAGGAAGAGGAGGAGGGAGGAGGAGAGACTAAAGCAACGAAGCGAGCGCAGCCCCTTACCAGGTTAGTGCGGTTACTAGTTCGAATACGTACGGGTATTCCCAGTAACTGGGGGTCCACAGGCTGGCGGAAGGGCAGAGACTCGGGGTCCTGCCTGTACAGAGCCTCCAGAGTGGGCATGAGAGACTGACGCAACTCCTCCGGCTTGAAGACTGAGGAGCGGGGAGGGGGGGGGAGAGGAGAGGAGAGAGGGGGAGGGGAGAGGAGAGGAGAGGAGAGAGGGGGAAGAGAGAGGGGGGAGGGGAGAGAGAGAGGGGGGGAGAGAGAGAGAGAGAGAGAGAGGGGGGGAGAGAGCGGGAGAAAGAGAGGGGGGGAGAGAGAGAGAGAGGGGGGGAGCGGGAGAAACAGAGGGGGAGAGAGGAGGAGGGGAGGGACAGCGGGGGAGGGGAGGGAGAGAGGGGAGGAGAGAAGGAGAGAGGGGGAGAGGGGAGGAGAGAGGAGAGGAGAGGGGGAGAGGGGAGGAGAGAGAGGGGAGGAGAGAAGGGGAGAGGGGAGGAGAGACGGGAGGAGAGAAGGAGAAGAGAGATTTAAAACACACAGCTGTGTTTTGCATCACCCTATAGAATTTTAAGAATTATGAACATAATTTTAGATCGTTTATTATTTAACACTGGGATGTAATCAAAGAAACTACAAAATGATATTGCAAAATGTTACCTGCTATGTGATGATGTGAGTGACTGAGCAGTATAGCCTGTTCTATAACTACAGCTCCCAGCATGCCTCACCATTGCCGCGGGTGCAGAGGCATGCTGGGAGCCGTAGTTCTTTACACTGCCCTCTATACGTGCTATTCTATCAGCCCTGCTATGTGATGCGAGTGACTGAGCAGTATAGACTGTTATATAAACTACAGCTCCCAGAATGCCGCCACACCTGCAACATTGGTGAGGGATGCTGGGAGCTGTAGTTCTTGTATGCTGTTGTCTTGTATCCCAATACAAGCGATACAGACTTCTATTACAATGCATCACGATTCATTGATACACAGTGAAATCCGTACAGCCCTACTAGAACTCCGGTTCCCAGCATGCCTCTGCACCCGCAGCAATGGTGAGGCATGCTGGGAGCTGTAGTTCTTTAATGTTACGGTGCGATTGAGCCCCACGTACTTTTCCTCTTGCTCTGGCCGGGGCTGGGGGAGGTCTGGGGGGCGGGGGTGCCCGGCCCCTCCCCTCCCTCCTCCTCTCGGGGCTCCAGCTTCAACTCGGGCTTCTTGTCCTCCGAGGAGGAAGAGGAGGAGGAGGATGAAGAGTCCATGGGCTCGGGCTTGCTGTCCTCCGCTGGGCCCAAATCCTCCTTCACCTGGAGGGAGAGAGAGAGAGAGAGAGAGAGAGAGAGAGAGAGAGATCAGAGACTCAATAGGGCTGAACTACAAATACTAAAAGAAACCATGAATTCAACGGCAAACGTTTCCACTAGAAGTCTCTCTCAGCGTCTTCAGTGTAAATTCAACGGCAAACGTTTCCACTAGAAGTCTCTCTCAGCGTCTTCAGTGTAAATTCAACGGCAAACGTTTCCACTAGAAGTCTCTCTCAGCGTCTTCAGTGTAAATTCAACGGCAAACGTTTCCACTAGAAGTCTCTCTCAGCGTCTTCAGTGTAAATTCAACGGCAAACGTTTCCACTAGAAGTCTCTCTCAGCGTCTTCAGTGTAAATTCAACGGCAAACGTTTCCACTAGAAGTCTCTCTCAGCGTCTTCAGTGTAAATTCAATGGCAAACGTTTCCACTAGAAGTCTCTCTCAGCGTCTTCAGTGTAAATTCAATGGCAAACGTTTCCTCTAGAAGTCTCTCTCAGCGTCTTCAGTGTAAATTCAACGGCAAACGTTTCCACTAGAAGTCTCTCTCAGCGTCTTCAGTGTAAATTCAATGGCAAACGTTTCCACTAGAAGTCTAACTACATCACTATATCGTATTCATGTATAGAATGCAATATGAATTACTGCAATATCTTATCCGTAGCTATTAAACTCTCAAGAGTGCTGAAATACGTAAAATCTCGTAAATTAAAAGCAGGCTCTGACCTCTGGCTTCGCTTCCTGTTTGACTCCGCCAAGCTCCGCCCCCGGCCCCTCCTCTTCCTCCTCCTCTTCCTGCTTGACCTCCATCTTCCCTTCGTGCGGCGCGGGGTCGGGCGGGGGCTGCTGGGAGCTGGCGTCGGCGCTGCAGGCGGAGGCCGGGTTTGAGGTCAGCCCGTCACCGGTCACCGCGGATTTCTGAGACAGCTGCAACAGGGAGGGAACACAGAGAGATGAAACACTGAAGCCGTCCTGGAACTACAGCTCCCAGCATGCCTCCTCACCCGCGGCGGTGGTGAGGGATGCTGGGAGCTGTAGTTCTTTATGCCGTGGTCTTGTAGCCCAATACAAACCTCTATTAGGATGGGATACACAGTGAATCGGCACAGTCCTGGCTAGGACTACAGCTCCCAGCATGCCTCTGCACACTCAGCAGTGGTGAGGGATGCTGGGAGCTGTAGTTCTTTAACTACAATGAGCTGTGGTCTTGATCAGAACCACACAGCTACAGAAGAGGGGTTTTTCAAAACCTCCAATAATATAACTGCTGTAGGAAACACACTCACTGGAGTCCTGGGGTGCTGATGCGACTGCATTGGCTGAGCGGTCGCCGCGGCGACGGAGCTGTTGATGGCATTCTGATGATGCTGATGCTGCTGCTGCTTCTCGCTCATCGCTGCCCCTAGAGAGTGGGAGGCTCCTTGCAGGGGATGTGCGGGAGAGGGCTGAGATGGCTGCTGCTGCTGCTGCTGCTGCTGGGGTTGAGATTGAGATTGAGGGGGGTGGGGAGGGGGAGGGGGCACGGAGGGGGGCCGCGCGCTCTGTGGGGGGGTTGGGGTTTGCGCCCGGGGGGTCTGCGATCCTCCGGGGGGTCCCAGGCCGGGAGGGGTGGGGTGAGGGGTGGGGGTGAGGGAGCGGGCAGGGGAAGGGGAGTTCTGCCGGAGAGGGGCTTGGGGTATCGACGGGGGGCAGTGCATTTGGGAGTTTCCTTGGCTTGGGGGTCCCACGCTGCCTGGACCCAGGGAGCCCACTGACCCGGCAGGACTGTGCACAGAGAGGGAGGAGTTAGACAGCTGAGTCTGGAAAGAGAGAAAGAGAGAGAGAGAGAGGGAGAGAGAGGGAGTGAGAGAGAGGGAGAGAGGGAGTGAGAGGGAGAGAGAGAGAGGGAGAGGGAGAGGGAGAGGGAGAGGGAGAGAGAGAGAGAGAGACACGGTTATTACAATAATGATACAATATTAGTTTAGGTAGAGATGGAAATTAGCGCCCCCCCACTCCTGGCCCCTCCCATCCTGCCTGGCCCCTCCCACACCCCCTGGCCCCTCCCACCCCACCTGGCCCCTCCCAGCCCCTCACCTGGTTCATGGAGGCCTGGCTGTTGGGTGGAGTCAGACCCACGCTGTTGGAGTTCATCCCTGGAGAGGCTCCTGTGAACTGGGCCGACGGGAGGTACTGGTTCTGGTTCTGCATCTGACCCACTGCGGGCTGGGCCATCCGCGCACCCCCCATACCCATCTGGAGAAAGAAAGAAAAGGCAATCTATCTTTAACATGATAAATCATGACCTTCCCTTAAA
>NW_026707587.1:247500-275000 GCF_902713425.1 Acipenser ruthenus
GTCTCTGGCTGTGTGTGTGTGTGTGTGTGTGTGTGTGTGTGTGTGTGTGTGTGTGGTTGCCATGGTGTCTCGACTGAATCTCCTTAAAACATGAATACCAACTATCCTAACACACGATACTATGAATGTCAGCATATCCATTTTTATTTTAAAAAACTGCCTACTGACCAAAATTAAATGTATTCAAATCAGTATTATTTTAAATCAGAATCCTGGGACTCAAACTGTCTGGCTTTGTATCTTCTGAAATAAATTCACAGCAACACCAGCAGGTGCCGTCCACCAGGGGGCACACGTCCTATGCAGAAATCCCATTATAATAAAACAGGGCTTGAGCTTCACAGCTTTCACTTTTGAACACATGACGTCCCTTTAAGTTTTCTTATTTATTTATTTATTTATTTATTTATTTATTTAATTTTATTTAATTTGAGCCGATTCGGTTTCCTAATTAAACTCAAGAAAAAAAAAAGAAGTCTGTTAATTACAAAAAACGACCTCGCTTGTATTTAACCTCCCTCTCGACTGACCGCGATTCTGTTTTGGGTTCATTTTTTAATTTCAAAAAAGAAGAGGACGCGAAAGGAACGATGTCCAAATCGCTCTCCGCTGACCCGAATCGCATTCCGTTCTCGAGCAGCGCTTCTGTGATTTTCACTCGAACAGGATCTGTTCCCAGCATTGAAAAAAAAATACCAGGTCCGGAGCGAACGCTGACAGCAAATCCAGCCTTTAAAAAAATAAAATAAATAAAATCTCTTTGATTTGTAGCAAAACACAACAAAATTATCTTAACCTCTGTCTTTTAAAAAGGAGGCAGTGTGGTCCAGTGGTTAAAGAAAAGGGCTTGTAACCAGGAGGTCCCCGGTTCAAATCCCACCTCAGCCACTGACTCATTGTGTGACCCTGAGCAAGTCACTTCACCTCCTTGTGCTCCGTCTTTCGGGTGAGACGTAGTTGTAAGTGACTCTGCAGCTGATGCATAGTTCACACACCCTAGTCTCTGTAAGTCGCCTTGGATAAAGACGTCTGCTAAATAAACTAATAAAGTAGATTTCTCTTTTATTAGGATGCGGAGACTTCAAAAGACGACTCAATTAACATTTGAGAAAAGAGCTTTTAAAAAAAAAAAAACTCAAAGCCCTAAAAATCGTCCTGCGGTTCCAGCGACCGGCCGCAGGGTTTAAAAATCTCCCCGCAGAAACTCCTGCAGCGAATTCCACGCCAGCGAGACACTGGCCGCCGAGAGGAGGGGGGCTGACATTCCCAGAAGGCTTAGGGAAGCCCTGGGCGCTGGGTTTCGGGGTGGGGAGGGGGGGTACTCACTCGGGGAAGGACCCGGAGTCATCCCTGGCATCACACCCTGCTTCTGAAGTCGCGTCCTTCGCTTCTCCTCCAGCTCCTTCTGGATCTTGTAGATCTTCTCAGCGAGGAGATGGTAATACTCCGCCTGGAGAGGGGTTAGGAGAGAGACACTCACAACAGCGCCCATGTGGAGTTCAAAGAACTACAGCTCCCAGCATGCCTCACCATTGCCGCAGATGAGGAGGCATGCTGGGAGCTGTAGTTCTAGAGCAGTATAAACAGCTTACACAGTCACTCACTATCACACTGCAGAGCTGAGAGGGTAGCATGTACAGCTGTGGCTGAAAGCATTTGCATCTCCCTGTAGAATGAACTTGCTGGCTAGGACTACGGCTCCCAGCATGCCTCTACACCCGCGGCAATGGTGAGGCATGCTGGGAGCTGTAGTTCTTTATGCTGTGGTCTCGTATCACAAGCGATACAGACCTCTATTACGATACATCATGTACAGCTGTGGGCAAAAGTTTAGCAGCATCACCCTCTATATAGAATGAACTGATTCAGCTTCATAGAGTCCAATGAAAGCTGCTGAATAATGTTCCCTTGTTAACATATTGAATTCCACCCCCTCTATATAGAATGAACTGATTCAGCTTCATAGAGTCCAATGAAAGCTGCTGAATAATGTTCCCTTGTTAACATATTGAATTCCACACCCAGCGCTTTGTAGTTTTCCAGATACTGAACAGAAAAACTGACGTTGAAAAAAAATGTGACATTTCAGAAATCTAACATGAAATACGACTGGACTGTGATACTGGGTGTTACTGATTTCAAACCGCTCTAGTGTGGGGCTCTAGTGCCTTCATCAGCGTGATTGAAACTAAACCGAGTCCAGCAGACCAGCTCTAGTTTGGGGCTCTAGTGCCTTCATCAGCGTGATTGAAACTAAACTGAGTCCAGCAGACCAGCTCTAGTCTGGGGCTCTAGTGCCTTCATCAGCGTGATTGAAACTAAACCGAGTCCAGCAGACCAGCTCTAGTTTGGGGCTCTAGTGCCTTCATCAGCGTGATTGAAACTAAACTGAGTCCAGCAGACCAGCTCTAGTTTGGGGCTCTAGTGCCTTCATCAGCGTGACTGAAACTAAACTGAGTCCAGCCGACCAGCTCTAGTCTGGGGCTCTAGTGCCTTCATCAGCGTGACTGAAACTAAACTGAGTCCAGCCGACCAGCTCTAGTCTGGGGCTCTAGTGCCTTCATCAGCGTGACTGAAACTAAACTGAGTCCAGCAGACCAGCTCTGGTCTGGGGCTCTAATGCAGACCAGCTCTGGTCTGGGGCTCTGGTCTGGGGCTCTGGTGTTTTCCGGAGCAGCGTGCGCGGGTCGTGTCTGGTCTGGGCTCTGGTGTTTTCCGGAGCAGCGTGCGCGGGTCGTGTCTGGTTTGGGTTCTGGTCTGGGCTCTGGTGTTTTCCGGAGCAGCGTGCGCGGGTCGTGTCTGGTTTGGGTTCTGGTCTGGGGCTCTGGTGTTTTCCGGAGCAGCGTGCGCGGGTCGTGTCTGGTTTGGGTTCTGGTCTGGGCTCTGGTGTTTTCCGGAGCAGCGTGCGTGGGTCGTGTCTGGTTTGGGTTCTGGTCTGGGCTCTGGTGTTTTCCGGAGCAGCGTGCGCGGGTCGTGTCTGGTTTGGGTTCTGGTCTGGGCTCTGGTGTTTTCCGGAGCAGCGTGCGCGGGTCGTGTCTGGTTTGGGTTCTGGTCTGGGCTCTGGTGTTTTCCGGAGCAGCGTGCGCGGGTCGTGTCTGGTTTGGGTTCTGGTCTGGGCTCTGGTGTTTTCCGGAGCAGCGTGCGCGGGTCGTGTCTGGTTTGGGTTCTGGTCTGGGCTCTGGTGTTTTCCGGAGCAGCGTGCGCGGGTCGTGTCTGGTCTGGGTTCTGGTCTGGGCTCTGGTGTTTTCCGGAGCAGCGTGCGCGGGTCGTGTCTGGTTTGGGTTCTGGTCTGGGCTCTGGTGTTTTCCGGAGCAGCGTGCGCGGGTCGTGTCTGGTTTGGGTTCTGGTCTGGGCTCTGGTGTTTTCCGGAGCAGCGTGCGCGGGTCGTGTCTGGTTTGGGTTCTGGTCTGGGCTCTGGTGTTTTCCGGAGCAGCGTGCGCGGGTCGTGTCTGGTTTGGGTTCTGGTCTGGGCTCTGGTGTTTTCCGGAGCAGCGTGCGCGGGTCGTGTCTGGTTTGGGTTCTGGTCTGGGCTCTGGTGTTTTCTGGAGCAGCGTGCGCGGGTCGTGTCTGGTTTGGGTTCTGGTCTGGGCTCTGGTGTTTTCCGGAGCAGCGTGCGCGGGTCGTGTCTGGTTTGGGTTCTGGTCTGGGCTCTGGTGTTTTCCGGAGCAGCGTGCGGGGGTCGTGTCTGGTTTGGGGTTCTGGTCTGGGCTCTGGTGTTTTCCGGAGCAGCGTGCGCGGGTCGTGTCTGGTTTGGGTTCTGGTCTGGGCTCTGGTGTTTTCCGGAGCAGCGTGCGCGGGTCGTGTCTGGTTTGGGTTCTGGTCTGGGCTCTGGTGTTTTCCGGAGCAGCGTGCGCGGGTCGTGTCTGGTTTGGGTTCTGGTCTGGGCTCTGGTGTTTTCCGGAGCAGCGTGCGCGGGTCGTGTCTGGTTTGGGTTCTGGTCTGGGCTCTGGTGTTTTCCGGAGCAGCGTGCGCGGGTCGTGTCTGGTTTGGGTTCTGGTCTGGGCTCTGGTGTTTTCCGGAGCAGCGTGCGGGGGTCGTGTCTGGTTTGGGTTCTGGTCTGGGCTCTGGTGTTTTCCGGAGCAGCGTGCGCGGGTCGTGTCTGGTTTGGGTTCTGGTCTGGGCTCTGGTGTTTTCCGGAGCAGCGTGCGCGGGTCGTGTCTGGTTTGGGTTCTGGTCTGGGCTCTGGTGTTTTCCGGAGCAGCGTGCGCGGGTCGTGTCTGGTTTGGGTTCTGGTCTGGGCTCTGGTGTTTTCCGGAGCAGCGTGCGCGGGTCGTGTCTGGTTTGGGTTCTGGTCTGGGCTCTGGTGTTTTCCGGAGCAGCGTGCGCGGGTCGTGTCTGGTTTGGGTTCTGGTCTGGGCTCTGGTGTTTTCCGGAGCAGCGTGCGCGGGTCGTGTCTGGTTTGGGTTCTGGTCTGGGGCTCTGGTGTTTTCCGGAGCAGCGTGTGCGGGTCGTGTCTGGTTTGGGTTCTGGTCTGGGCTCTGGTGTTTTCCGGAGCAGCGTGCGCGGGTCGTGTCTGGTTTGGGTTCTGGTCTGGGCTCTGGTGTTTTCTGGAGCAGCGTGCGCGGGTCGTGTCTGGTTTGGGTTCTGGTCTGGGCTCTGGTGTTTTCCGGAGCAGCGTGCGCGGGTCGTGTCTGGTTTGGGTTCTGGTCTGGGCTCTGGTGTTTTCCGGAGCAGCGTGCGCGGGTCGTGTCTGGTTTGGGTTCTGGTCTGGGCTCTGGTGTTTTCCGGAGCAGCGTGCGCGGGTCGTGTCTGGTTTGGGTTCTGGTCTGGGCTCTGGTGTTTTCCGGAGCAGCGTGCGCGGGTCGTGTCTGGTTTGGGTTCTGGTCTGGGCTCTGGTGTTTTCCGGAGCAGCGTGCGCGGGTCGTGTCTGGTTTGGGTTCTGGTCTGGGCTCTGGTGTTTTCCGGAGCAGCGTGCGCGGGTCGTGTCTGGTTTGGGTTCTGGTCTGGGCTCTGGTGTTTTCCGGAGCAGCGTGCGCGGGTCGTGTCTGGTTTGGGTTCTGGTCTGGGCTCTGGTGTTTTCCGGAGCAGCGTGCGCGGGTCGTGTCTGGTTTGGGTTCTGGTCTGGGCTCTGGTGTTTTCCGGAGCAGCGTGCGCGGGTCGTGTCTGGTTTGGGTTCTGGTCTGGGCTCTGGTGTTTTCCGGAGCAGCGTGCGCGGGTCGTGTCTGGTTTGGGTTCTGGTCTGGGCTCTGGTGTTTTCCGGAGCAGCGTGCGCGGGTCGTGTCTGGTTTGGGGCTCTGGTCTGGGCTCTGGTGTTTTCCGGAGCAGCGTGCGCGGGTCGTGTCTGGTTTGGGTTCTGGTCTGGGCTCTGGTGTTTTCCGGAGCAGCGTGCGCGGGTCGTGTCTGGTTTGGGTTCTGGTCTGGGGCTCTGGTGTTTTCCGGAGCAGCGTGTGCGGGTCGTGTCTGGTTTGGGTTCTGGTCTGGGCTCTGGTGTTTTCCGGAGCAGCGTGCGCGGGTCGTGTCTGGTCTGGGTTCTGGTCTGGGCTCTGGTGTTTTCCGGAGCAGCGTGCGCGGGTCGTGTCTGGTTTGGGTTCTGGTCTGGGCTCTGGTGTTTTCCGGAGCAGCGTGCGCGGGTCGTGTCTGGTTTGGGTTCTGGTCTGGGCTCTGGTGTTTTCCGGAGCAGCGTGCGCGGGTCGTGTCTGGTTTGGGTTCTGGTCTGGGCTCTGGTGTTTTCCGGAGCAGCGTGCGCGGGTCGTGTCTGGTTTGGGTTCTGGTCTGGGCTCTGGTGTTTTCCGGAGCAGCGTGCGCGGGTCGTGTCTGGTTTGGGTTCTGGTCTGGGCTCTGGTGTTTTCCGGAGCAGCGTGCGCGGGTCGTGTCTGGTTTGGGTTCTGGTCTGGGCTCTGGTGTTTTCCGGAGCAGCGTGCGCGGGTCGTGTCTGGTTTGGGTTCTGGTCTGGGCTCTGGTGTTTTCCGGAGCAGCGTGCGTGGGTCGTGTCTGGTTTGGGTTCTGGTCTGGGCTCTGGTGTTTTCCGGAGCAGCGTGCGCGGGTCGTGTCTGGTTTGGGTTCTGGTCTGGGCTCTGGTGTTTTCCGGAGCAGCGTGCGCGGGTCGTGTCTGGTCTGGGTTCTGGTCTGGGCTCTGGTGTTTTCCGGAGCAGCGTGCGCGGGTCGTGTCTGGTTTGGGTTCTGGTCTGGGCTCTGGTGTTTTCCGGAGCAGCATGTGCGGGTCGTGTCTGGTTTGGGTTCTGGTCTGGGCTCTGGTGTTTTCCGGAGCAGCGTGCGCGGGTCGTGTCTGGTTTGGGTTCTGGTCTGGGCTCTGGTGTTTTCCGGAGCAGCGTGCGCGGGTCGTGTCTGGTTTGGGTTCTGGTCTGGGCTCTGGTGTTTTCCGGAGCAGCGTGCGCGGGTCGTGTCTGGTTTGGGTTCTGGTTTGGGCTCTGGTCTGGGCTCTGGTGTTTTCCGGAGCAGCGTGCGCGGGTCGTGTCTGGTTTGGGTTCTGGTCTGGGCTCTGGTGTTTTCCGGAGCAGCATGTGCGGGTCGTGTCTGGTTTGGGTTCTGGTCTGGGCTCTGGTGTTTTCCGGAGCAGCGTGCGCGGGTCGTGTCTGGTTTGGGTTCTGGTCTGGGCTCTGGTGTTTTCCGGAGCAGCGTGCGCGGGTCGTGTCTGGTTTGGGTTCTGGTCTGGGCTCTGGTGTTTTCCGGAGCAGCGTGCGCGGGTCGTGTCTGGTTTGGGTTCTGGTCTGGGCTCTGGTGTTTTCCGGAGCAGCGTGCGCGGGTCGTGTCTGGTTTGGGTTCTGGTCTGGGCTCTGGTGTTTTCCGGAGCAGCGTGCGCGGGTCGTGTCTGGTTTGGGTTCTGGTCTGGGCTCTGGTGTTTTCCGGAGCAGCGTGCGCGGGTCGTGTCTGGTTTGGGTTCTGGTTTGGGGTTCTGGTCTGGGCTCTGGTGTTTTCCGGAGCAGCGTGCGCGGGTCGTGTCTGGGCTCCCCCTCTCTCTTACCCTGCTGTTGGCGGACTCGTACATGTCTCCCTCCACTTTCCGGGCGTAGGCCACGAGGTTTTCCATGCGGCGGTCCTTCAGAGCAGCGGGGTCCGGAGTGGGGAAGATCGCCTGCACTCTGAACACCAGAAACACAACACTGTGTGAGAGAGAGACACGAGTACATAAACACACACTGCACTGCCCCCCGCACACACAGAGACACACTGCACTGCACTGCACCCCGCACACACAGAGACACACTGCACTGCCCCCCGCACACACAGAGACACACTGCACTGCACTGCCCCCGCACACACAGAGACACACTGCACTGCACTGCCCCCCGCACACACAGAGACACACTGCACTGCACTGCACCCCGCACACACAAACACACTGCACTGCCCCCGCACACACTGCACTGCCCCCCGCACACACAGAGACGCACTGCACTGCCCCCCGCACACACAGAGACACACTGCACTGCACACCGCACACAGAGACACACTGCACTGCACTGCCCCCGCACACAGAGACACACTGCACTGCACCCTGCACACACAGAGACACACCGCACTGCACTGCCCCCCGCACACACAGAGACACACTGCACTGCACTGTCCCCCGCACACAGAGACACACTGCACTGCACTGCCCCCCGCACACACAGAGACACACTGCACTGCACACCGCACACAGAGACACACTGCACTGCACTGCCCCCGCACACAGAGACACACTGCACTGCACCCTGCACACACAGAGACACACCGCACTGCACTGCCCCCCGCACACACAGAGACACACTGCACTGCACACCGCACACAGAGACACACTGCACTGCACTGCCCCCGCACACAGAGACACACTGCACTGCACCCTGCACACACAGAGACACACCGCACTGCACTGCCCCCCGCACACACAGAGACACACTGCACTGCACACCGCACACAGAGACACACTGCACTGCACTGCCCCCGCACACAGAGACACACTGCACTGCACCCTGCACACACAGAGACACACCGCACTGCACTGCCCCCCGCACACACAGAGACACACTGCACTGCACTGTCCCCCGCACACAGAGACACACTGCACTGCACTGTCCCCCGCACACACAGACACACACTACACCCCGCCCAGACACACACACTGCACCCTGCACACAGACACACACACTGCAAGGGTACAGAAGGGAGTAGGGGGGTAGGGCAGGTGGTGAGGGGTAAGTGGGTAGAGGGTAGGTAGGTAGGGGGAGGTGAGGGGTAGTGGGTCGGAGGTAGGTAGGCGGGAGGGACTCACAGTTTGTGGACGAGGTGGTTCCTCAGATCCTGGGTGATGTCTTCATGCCAGGATTTCCTGATGCCCGTGCTGGAGGGGGGCGCCGCGGTGGGCAAGGAGCCCATGCTACCAACCCCAGTGACATCACCCATCAGGGGACTGAGAGAGAGAGAGAGAGAGAGAGAGAGAGAGAGAGAGAGAGAGAGAGAGAGAGAGGGAGAGAGAGAGAGGTTAACTGCAAGAAGATTCAAACTAGAAGTGATACGAGAGACCGGACATATGAACTGATATAGAGACAGAGTCAAGCAGACACATGAACTGATATAGAGACAGAGTCAAGCAGAGATATGAACTGATATAGAGACAGAGTCAAGCAGAGATATGAACTGATAGAGAGACAGAGTCAAGCAGAGATATGAACTGATAGAGACAGAGTCAAGCAGAGATATGAACTGATAGAGACAGAGTCAAGCAGAGATATGAACTGATATAGAGACAGAGTCAAGCAGACACATGAACTGATAGAGAGACAGAGTCAAGCAGAGATATGAACTGATAGAGACAGAGTCAAGCAGAGATATGAACTGATAGAGACAGAGTCAAGCAGAGATATGAACTGATAGAGAGAGAGTCAAGCAGAGATATGAACTGATAGAGAGACAGAGTCAAGCAGAGATATGAACTGATATAGAGACAGAGTCAAGCAGACATATGAACTGATATAGAGACAGAGTCAAGCAGAGATATGAACTGATAGAGACAGAGTCAAGCAGAGATATGAACTGATAGAGAGACAGAGTCAAGCAGAGATATGAACTGATATAGAGACAGAGTCAAGCAGACACATGAACTGATATAGAGACAGAGTCAAGCAGAGATATGAACTGATATAGAGACAGAGTCAAGCAGAGATATGAACTGATATAGAGACAGAGTCAAGCAGAGATATGAACTGATAGAGAGACAGAGTCAAGCAGAGATATGAACTGATAGAGACAGAGTCAAGCAGAGATATGAACTGATACAGAGACAGAGTCAAGCAGAGATATGAACTGATATAGAGACAGAGTCAAGCAGAGATATGAACTGATATAGAGACAGAGTCAAGCAGAGATATGAACTGATAGAGAGACAGAGTCAAGCAGAGATATGAACTGATATAGAGACAGAGTCAAGCAGAGATATGAACTGATATAGAGACAGAGTCAAGCAGAGATATGAACTGATATAGAGACAGAGTCAAGCAGACACATGAACTGATAGAGACAGAGTCAAGCAGAGATATGAACTGATAGAGACAGAGTCAAGCAGAGATATGAACTGATAGAGACAGAGTCAAGCAGAGATATGAACTGATAGAGAGACAGTCAAGCAGAGATATGAACTGATAGAGAGACAGAGTCAAGCAGAGATATGAACTGATAGAGAGACAGAGTCAAGCAGAGATATGAACTGATAGAGAGACAGAGTCAAGCAGACACATGAACTGATATAGAGACAGAGTCAAGCAGACATATGAACTGATATAGAGACAGAGTCAAGCAGAGATATGAACTGATAGAGACAGAGTCAAGCAGAGATATGAACTGATAGAGACAGAGTCAAGCAGAGATATGAACTGATAGAGAGACAGAGTCAAGCAGAGATATGAACTGATATAGAGACAGAGTCAAGCAGACACATGAACTGATAGAGAGACAGAGTCAAGCAGAGATATGAACTGATAGAGACAGAGTCAAGCAGAGATATGAACTGATAGAGACAGAGTCAAGCAGAGATATGAACTGATAGAGACAGAGTCAAGCAGAGATATGAACTGATAGAGAGACAGAGTCAAGCAGAGATATGAACTGATATAGAGACAGAGTCAAGCAGAGATATGAACTGATAGAGAGACAGAGTCAAGCAGAGATATGAACTGATAGAGAGACAGAGTCAAGCAGAGATATGAACTGATAGAGAGACAGAGTCAAGCAGACATCAATCCGACACTTGGACAACAGTACAAAATAACAAATGAAACACGACGGGAAGCTTACTTTTGAGAATTCATCGCAGAATGCAACATAGAATCAGACAGGAGGCTGGACTGTGGGTTCTGTGACTGAACTCCGACCCCTCCATTCACCCCCATCGGACTCCCTCCTGCAAACAAACACACACACACGTCAATAAAAAAACTCAACTGGGAATCAGACTCCCGCTGCACAGCAGTGCGATCCAGTCCTGGTTTCACTAGGAGTTTAATAATCAGACACACCTGAGCTTGTTAGCTAGACACACTGGGGGCTGATCAAGCTGGTAGCAGTAAAACCTGGACTGGATCACACTGCTGTGCGATAGGAGTCTGATTCCCAGCCCTGATCTCTCTGTCTAAATATCCCACAGTTCCCAGCAATATCCTGTAGCTCTCTTCACTATAAAATCAGCTACAAACCTCCTTCAACCAAAGTCTATCTACAGGGCTGGGAATCAGACCCAATGCACACTTAAAAATATGAAATAATAATATATATTAATAATTCTTACCCATGGTGTTTATCGGCCTCATGGCTTGCTGGCCCTGCATGCTCTGGCCTGGCTGTTGTCCTGCTCCCTGTACCTGGGGAGACTGGGTCTGCACTTGGTTGCCCTGGTAGGTGAGCCCCAGGGCTGCGTAGGCCCGCTCGATGGAGCTGGGGTCGATCTGACTGGGGGGGTTCAGACTGGGCTGATTGGGCTGCCCCCCTCCGACCGAACCCAGAGTGCTACCCAGACCCATCGCAGAGGAGAGGAGAGCTGGAGGAGAGACAGACAGATGAATGTTACAAACCTGCGAGAGATTCAATCTACACTGAAGACACTGAGAGAGACTTCTAGTGGAAACGTTTGCCATTGAATTTACACTGAAGACGCTGAGAGAGACTTCTAGTGGAAACGTTTGCCATTGAATTTACACTGAAGACGCTGAGAAAGACTTCTAGTGGAAACGTTTGCCATTGAATTTACACTGAAGACGCTGAGAGAGACTTCTAGTGGAAACGTTTGCCGTTGAATTTACACTGAAGACGCTGAGAGAGACTTCTAGTGGAAAGGTTTGCCATTGAATTTACACTGAAGACACAGAGAGACTTCTAGTGGAAACGTTTGCCGTTGAATTTACACTGAAGACGCTGAGAGAGACTTCTAGTGGAAACGTTTGCTGTTGAATTTACACTGAAGACACAGAGAGACTTCTAGTGGAAACGTTTGCCATTGAATTTACACTGAAGACGCTGAGAAAGACTTCTAGTGGAAACGTTTGCCATTGAATTTACACTGAAGACGCTGAGAGAGACTTCTAGTGGAAACGTTTGCCGTTGAATTTACACTGAAGACGCTGAGAGAGACTTCTAGTGGAAACGTTTGCCATTGAATTTACACTGAAGACGCTGAGAGAGACTTCTAGTGGAAACGTTTGCCATTGAATTTACACTGAAGACGCTGAGAGAGACTTCTAGTGGAAACGTTTGCCATTGAATTTACACTGAAGACGCTGAGAGAGACTTCTAGTGGAAACGTTTGCCATTGAATTGACACTGAAGATGTTGAGAGAGACTTCTAGTGGAAACGTTTGTCATTGAATTTACACTGAAGACGCTGAGAAAGACTTCTAGTGGAAACGTTAGCTGTTGAATTGACCCTGCAGACGCTGAGAAGGTGGCACGTACATTGCTGGTTCCTCTTATCCCCTGCGTTCTTCAGTGGTAAGCAGACCGGGCAGTCGTGTCGGGTGCAGTTCTTCCAGTGAGAGATTATCTGACGGGACGAGGCGCAGTGTGCGACTGGGAGGAGGGGAGAGAGAACAGAAAACAAAAGCATTAGTTAAAAAAACACTTATTTATTATAATTAATGAGTCAAGCGACTTCCGGAGACTAGGGGGGGTGAACTCTGCATCATCAACAACTGCTGCTGCTGCTGCTGCAGAGTCACTTCCAATAGGAGCTCGTTTGTTTGACGTCTCATCCGAAGGACGGAGCACAAGGAGGTGAAGCGACTCGCTCAGGGTCACACACACACACACACAGGGAGTCTGGCTGCTGCAGAGTCACTTCCAATAGGAGCTCGTTTGTTTGACGTCTCATCCAAAGGACGGAGCACAAGGAGGTGAAGCGACTCACTCAGGGTCACACACACACACACACACACACACACAGGGAGTCAGTGGCTGAGCCGGGATTTGAACCTCCTGGTATCAAGACCCCCTTCCTCTAACTGATGGGACCAGCAAACCTCCTAAATACGTCCACATGCAAAAACTTTGTAATTTAGGCAAAATGTGGCTTTATAATAAGGGGGTGGTCTGAGTGCTGATGGTGTAAAAACACACAAATAATATATTTAAAACCAAACCAGTTACAAAACTAAATTAAAAGGCATTTTGCCAATTGTAGCCAACTAGTTTATTAGGCATTTAAATATCTATCTATCTATCTATCTATCTATCTATCTATCTATCTATCTATATATATTTATTATTATTAGTTTATTTAGCAGACGCCTTTATCCAAGGCGGCTTACAGAGACTAGGGTGTGTGAACTATGCATCAGCTGCAGAGTCACTTACAACTACGTCTCACCCGAAAGACGGAGCACAAGGAGGTGAAGTGACTCGCTCAGGGTCTCACAGTGAGTCAGTGGCTGAGAGGGGATTTGAACCGGGGACCTCCTGGTTACAAGCCCTTTTCTTTAACCACTGGACCACACAGCCTCCTTATATATATATAGATATGTTTGTTTAATTTTCCTTGGGCAGTTTAGATTGTTAAATATTAAAACAGCTTTAAAATACAGTAAAAAAAATTTTAAAAATGAAATGAAAAAAATTCCCCCAACAGCCACCAGGGGGCAATGCCACAGACAGGCGGCTGCAGTCCAGAGTATTGAGAGCAGCGCGTCACACACGCGAGAACCTGCAGGTGGACTTAAAGGGACAGCGTCACCCAAACGTGTTTCAGTTACATTAATGCTGTAAATGTATTTAATTTTTTTTAAAAAGACATATATTTTGTAGTTCATATATCTAATATATATATATCTAATATATATATATATATATATAGATATATGAACTACAAAATATGTCTTAAATTAAATACATACAAACATATACATATATATATAATGATGGGAAATGGAGTTCTGAGGGGTCCATGCTGGTACATGTGATACCAGAGAGCAGGAGGATGATGGGAAATGGAGTTCTGAGGGGTCCATGCTGGTACATGTGATACCAGCGAGCAGGAGGATGATGGGAAATGGAGTTCTGAGGGGTCCATGCGGGTACATGTGATATCAGAGAGCAGGAGGATGATGGGAAATGGAGTTCTGAGAGGTCCAATGCAGGTACATGGGAAGCCATCTTGAGGCAGGAAATGCAATTAAATTTTAAAAGGAGTGGTCAAAATGTAAAAACAACACACCTTATTTAAACAGTTGTAGCAACACATGGGAACATGAAAAATGATCAAATAAAGATCCTTATGAACCCTTTAATTGGACAAATTAAGGGCTAGACTATCTTGTGAAGCGATTTGTGACGGTGGTCCACTATGAAAGGCGCTATTCAAAATAGAGTGTTTGAATGACAGATTTAGAAGTGTAATCGGTCTAATTCATTAAGGGCAGCAGTGTGGAGTAGTGGTCAGGGGCTCTGGACTCTTGACCGGAGGGTCGTGGGTTCAATCCCAGGTGGGGGGGACACTGCTGCTGTACCCTTGAGCAAGGTACTTTACCTAGATTGCTCCAGTAAAAACCCAACTGTATAAATGAGGAATTGTATGTAAAAATAATGTGATATCTTGTAACAATTGTAAGTCTCCCTGGATAAGGGCGTCTGCTAAGAAATTAATAATAATAATAATAATAATAATAATAATAATAATAATAATAATAATAATAATAATGAAGTAATTCATTCAGTGTACAGTTGGGACTCAAACCAGGAGAGATCTCTCCCGCCCGCCCCCCCCAGGACCAGGGAGGGGGACCCCTGCGTTCCTGGGCAGTGCTGAGCCCCTCTCTTACCCTGGCAGGACTTGCCAGCCTGGCAGTGAGTCATGTGGTTGAGCACGTTCTTCATGGTTCGGCAGTGAGGCAGGTTGCACTGGCGCATCTCCCCGTTCGCCTGCTCTCTCCGCTGGCACTTGTGAGCGTGCAGGAGCAGCACCAGCTGCTGCTGGATCAGCTTGCGCTTCTCCGGGTCGGCTGTGGGGGGCGCCACCCCGGCCACGCCCATGCCCTGAGCGCCGGGGGGGCCTGGAGCCATCCCCCCGCCCGTCACCTGCAGGGGCTGCTGAGGAGTCTGGGTAAAGAGAGAGAGAGAGAGAGAGAGAGAGGGAGGGAGAGAGAGATAGAGGGAGGGAGAAAGAGAGAGGGAGGGAGCGAGAGAGAAACACAGAGAGAGATCGAGAGAGGGGGGAGAGAGGGAGGGAGAAAGAGAGAGGGAGGGAGCGAGAGAGAAACAGAGAGAGTGAGAGAGGGAGAAAGAAGAGAGCAGAGAGAGACAGCGAGAAAGAAGAGAGGGAGCGAGAGAGTTAGCGAGAGAAGAGAGGGAGCGAGAGAGAGAGCGAGAGACAAAGAGAGAGCGAGAGTGGAGAGAGACAGAGAAACACAGAGAGCGAGAGAGAGGGGGAGAGAGGGAGGGAGGGAGCGAGGGATAAACACAGAGAGGGAGAAAGAAGGAAGAGAAGAAGAGAGAGGGAGCGAGAGACAGCGAGAGAAGAGGGAGCGAGAGAGAGAGCGCGAGAGACAAAGAGAGCGAGAGTGGAGAGAGAGACAGAGAGAGAAACACAGAGAGCGAGAGAGAGGGGGAGAGAGAGGGAGGGAGGGAGCGAGGGATAAACAGAGAGGGAGAAAGAAGGAAGAGAAGAAGAGAGAGGGAGCGAGAGACAGCGAGAGAAGAGAGGGAGCGAGAGAGACAGAGAGAGAAACAGAGAGCGAGAGCAAGAGGAGAGGAAGAGAGCGAGTGAGAAAAGAGACAGAAACAGAAACAAAGAGAGCGAGAGTGTTAGCAGCCTGACTCAAACACTGCTGTTACGCAAAATGAAAGTCTGTGTTTATATATTTTTTTTTTTAATTAACTGAAGCAACGTTTCATTTTTATTTTTACGATCTTGGAAACGCAAAGCGATCCAGGTCGTTTATAAAAGTTGATAAAACACTGACAATTCGAAATCTAACATGAAAATATCACTGGACTACGAGGGCACAGCATAAACAACTACAGCTCCCAGCATGCCTCACCATTGCCGCGGGTGCAGAGGCATGCTGGGAGCTGTAGTCCTAGCCAGCAAGTTCATTCTATATAGAGGGTGATGAGGCTAAACTTTTGTCCACAGCTGTACAATAGAGGTCTGTATCGCTTGTGATACGAGACCACAGCATAAAGAACTACAGCTCCCAGCATGCCTCACCATGGCCGCGGGTGCAGAGGCATGCTGGGAGCTGTAGTTCCTTCTATACAACCCCACTTACCATGTTTGGCATGCCAGCAGTGACCGTCTGTTTCTTCTCCATCCCAAACTGGGTCAAGTTGTTGGGCAGGCCCGCTTTGCCCTGCATCTGAGGGCCCAATCCCCCGGCGCCAAGCTGCTGGGTCGAGTTCTGTCCGTAGGGGGAGCCGTAGGGACCCGCGGATCCCATCATACCAATCTGAGGAAACAGAACCACACAATGAAGACGCTGAGAGAGACTTCTAGTGGAAACGTTTGCTGTTGAATTTACACTGAAGAAGCTGAGAGAGACTTCTAGTGGAAACGTTTGCCGTTGAATTTACACTGAAGACGCTGAGAGAGACTTCTAGTGGAAACGTTTGCCGTTGAATTTACACTGAAGACGCTAAGAGAGACTTCTAGTGGAAACGTTTACCATTGAATTTACACTGAAGACGCTAAGAGAGACTTCTAGTGGAAACGTTTGCCATTGAATTTACACTGAAGACGCTGAGAGAGACTTCTAGTGGAAACGTTTGCCATTGAATTTACACTGAAGACGCTGAGAGAGACTTCTAGTGGAAACGTTTGCCGTTGAATTTACACTGAAAACGCTGAGAGAGACTTCTAGAGGAAACGTTTGCCATTGAATTTACACTGAAGACGCTGAGAGAGACTTCTAGTGGAAACGTTTGCCATTGAATTGACACTGAAGACGCTGAGAGAGACTTCTAGTGGAAACGTTTGCCATTGAATTTACACCGAAGACGCTGAGAGAGACTTCTAGTGGAAACGTTTGCCATTGAATTTACACTGAAGACGCTGAGAAAGACTTCTAGAGGAAACGTTTGCCGTTGAATTTACACTGAAGACGCTGAGAGAGACTTCTAGTGGAAACGTTAGCCATTGAATTTACACTGAAGACGCTGAGAGAGACTTCTAGTGGAAACGTTTGCCGTTGAATTGATTCCATTTCTTTTAGTAGCTCTGCTGTGAAACCAGGAATGGATCACACAGCTACGCAATGAGAGTCTCATTCCCATCCCTGTAAAACTACACAAAGTCTACTCCCTGTAAAAGCACCCTGGTCTGATGAGAAGGCTGATCAGCCATCAAATCAATCAACGAAGGAGAGGAGTGAGCAAACAGCATGCAAACCTTGCTTAAAGAAATCACTCTGTAAACGGACAGACACACACTTGTCCTACTGGGAGAGGGACACACAGTCCCACTGGCTGCCCAGTATGCAGAGGCCGTCCCCAGCCCAAGGGACACACAGGACGATACTTCTGTACCACTGCCCTGTGTTGCTTTCTATATACCAGCGGCCATTATTATTATTATTATTATTATTATTATTATTATTATTATTATTATTAATATCATAATTATCGTTTTTGTTGTTATTGTAAATATATTGTTCATATGATATGTAATGGAATTGCTTTGGCAATACTGCTGAGGTCTGTCATGCCAATAAAGCACCATTGAATTTGAGAGAGAGAGGAGAAAGAGTGAGAGAGAGGGGGGAGAGAGAGGGGGGAGAGGGGGGAGAGGGGGGAGAGAGGAGAGAAAGAGAGAGAGAGGAGAGAGAGGGGGGAGAGAGAGGAGAGAGAGGGGGGAGAGAATAAAGCACCTCTGAATTTGAGAGAACGAAAGAGGAGATAGAGACAGACACACACACACAGACAGAGACACACACTAAGACACGCGTCAATATTGACTCTCTTCTCTCCGCTTGAGGACTTCTCAATTACAGATCACACCGGCACTTAAGATACTATCAACAGCACAGCGGAGTCTAAACCCTGAGAGAGAGAGAGAGGGAGGAGAGAGAGAGAGAGAGAGAGAGAGGATAGAGAGAGAGAGAAGGGGGAGAGAGGGAGAAGGGGGGAGAGAGGGAGGAGAGAGAGGGAGGAGAGAGGATAGAGAGAGAGAGGGAGAGAAGGGGAGAAAGGGAGGAGAGAGAGGGAGGAGAGGGAGAGAGAGGGAGAGAGGATAGAGAGAGAGAGAGGGAGAGAGGGAGGAGGAGAGAGGAGAGAGGAGAGAGGAGAGAGGAGAGGTAGGAGAGAGGAGAGGTAGGAGAGAGGAGAGGTAGGAGAGAGGAGACAGGGGGAGAGAGAGAGGTAGGAGAGAGGAGAGAGGGGGAGAGAGGGAGAGAAGGGGAGAGAGGGAGGAGACAGGGAGAGAGAGACAGAGGGAGGAGAGAGGATAGAGAGAGAGAGAGGGAGAGAGGGAGGAGGAGAGAGGGAGAGAGAGGAGAGAGGAGAGAGGAGAGAGGAGAGAGGAGAGAGGGAGGAGAGGGAGGAAGAGGAGAGAGGAAACGGGAATGAGAGGGGGAGAGGAGAGAGAGAAGAGGGAGAGGAAAGAGGGGAATGAGGGGGGAATATGAGCGAGAGACAGAGGGAGAGGGGGAGAGAAAAGAGGGGAATATGAGAGAAAGAAAGAGAGGAAAGAGAAGAGGAGAGAGAAAGACGGAGAGAGGAGACAGACAGCAAGAGATAGAGAGAATAAAACACCTCTGAATTTGAATTTAAAGAGAAAGAGAGAGAAACACCTCTGAATTTGAATTTAAAGAGAATGAGAGAGAAACACCTCTGAATTTGAATTTAAAGAGAATGAGAGAATAAAACACCTCTGAATTTGAATTGAGAATGAGAGAGAATAAAGCATATCTGAAAGAGAGAAAACGAGTGCGAGAGAGATAGAGAGAATAAAGCACCTCTGAATGAGAGAGAGAAAACGAGAGGGAGAACGAGAGAACAAGAGAGAGAGAACGAGAGAGAAACAGAGATAGACAAAGAGAGAGAGAGAGAGAGACAGACACACACACACAGAGAACGCTATCGTTCTGGCGATTCAGCCTTGAGATCGGAGTGGAGTTTAACCCCACGCTAGGGGAGATGCACTGAACACTGTGTACCAGAAACCAGGACACCGCGAGAGGGGCTGCTCTCAACACAGACAAACCCACGGGGGAGTCAAAGGGTTAGGATTGAGCAGCAATAACAAAACAGGGCTTAAATAAAAAGGGAGGAGGCGAGGCAGAGGGATCAAGGTGCAAAAAAAATAATACAACACACTGCTCTCAGATTCAGACTCTCTTACTAACTGGAGCTGAAGAAGAGTGGTTTTCTGGATACAGAATAGATCAGGGCTGGGAATCAGACTCCTATCGCACAGCAGTGTGATCCAGTCCAGGTTTTACTGCTACCAGCTTGATCAGCCCCCAGTGTGTCTAGCTAACAAGCTCAGGTGTGTCTGATTATTAAACTCCTAGTGAAACCAGGACTGGATCACACTGCTGTGCAGCGGGAGTCTGATTCCCAGCCCTGTAGATTCAAGACGCAAGGAGATCGCTTAAATAAAATTCAAAGCAATTCATAAAACATTTCTGAAAACTTAAAAATCAAAAAATAATTGCATAACTGCTAAGGATCTTAATTAAACCCCGTGGAATCGAATATAAAAACACAACCGTCACGTTATTTAATTTCACACACACGCTGACTCATGGTACTTTCCATTTAAAAAATTCCAGTTTGAAGTTTGTTCCAATTAGAAAACAGCTTTGAGTTTCAGATCTAGAAAAAACAACAGGGGTTTGCTGGTGTATCTGCAGAACAATTAAACGAAAAACTCCCCTCCTCCTTCTCCCCCCTTCCCAAAATATAAAAGCACACAGGCCCAAAGACATGGACACACACACACCTCCCGCCTCCCTTCCCAAAACACACTCACATTATAGCCACACCCCTGCTCAACCAATCACCTTACAGCCTCAGAACAGCCACACCCCTTTTCAGTGAGGCTACCACTCAGAATCTCTTTCCTCTAAACCACACCCCCTTCCCAGAGGCTTCCACTCAGAATCTCTTTCCTCTAAACCACACCCCCTTCCCAGAGGCTACCACTCAGAATCTCTTTCCTCTAAACCACACCCCCTTCCCAGAGGCTTCCACTCAGAATCTCTTTCCTCTAAACCACACCCCCTTCCCAGAGGCTACCACTCAGAATCTTTCCTCTAAACCACACCCCCTTCCCAGAGGCTACCACTCAGAATCTCTTTCCTCTAAACCACACCCCTTCCCAGAGGCTACCACTCAGAATCTCTTTCCTCTAAACCACACCCCTTCCCAGAGGCTACCACTCAGAATCTTTCCTCTAAACCACACCCCCTTCCCAGAGGCTACCACTCAGAATCTCTTTCCTCTAAACCACACCCCCTTCCCAGAGGCTTCCACTCAGAATCTCTTTCCTCTAAACCACACCCCCTTCCCAGAGGCTACCACTCAGAATCTCTTTCCTCTAAACCACACCCCCTTCCCAGAGGCTTCCACTCAGAATCTCTTTCCTCTAAACCACACCCCCTTCCCAGAGGCTACCACTCAGAATCTTTCCTCTAAACCACACCCCCTTCCCAGAGGCTACCACTCAGAATCTCTTTCCTCTAAACCACACCCCTTCCCAGAGGCTACCACTCAGAATCTCTTTCCTCTAAGCCACACCCCCTTCCCAGAGGCTTCCACTCAGAATCTCTTTCCTCTAAACCACACCCCCTTCCCAGAGGCTTCCACTCAGAATCTTTCCTCCAAACCACACCCCCTTCCCAGAGGCTTCCACTCAGAATCCCTTTCCTCTAAGCCACACCCCCTCCCTCTTCCAAGCTGCTGTAATCTTAACCTCCAGCAGCCTAGACACGCCCCCTTTTCCAGAGGCATCATCTTTCTGCAGGGCACCGCCTCTTTTCTCAACAGAATTCCAATAGTCCACACCCACTGCTGTGAGTCACAGCCGTGCGAGACTCTAAGACACGCCCCTCCCTCGTTCCCAGCAAAGGTAATAGATCACTCTACCTCCAGTTTGCCCGCTATCAAACACATTGTGAAACGCGCTGTAAAAAACCACTAGGGCTATAAAAACGGACACTTTCAAAACACGCCAGGGTGAGAAATCTGTTACATTTGATGAATTAATTTGAATCAACACACAGATACTATTCTCCACTTTAAAATCAAAATGATATACTTGAAATAAAAGGGCTTCGTCCACGACACTCAACAAGGGCTGAAAAACAAAGAAACACTAAAAGAAACTTCATGAATTCAACGGCAAACGTTTCCACTAGGAGTCTCTCTCAGCGTCTTCAGTGTAAATTCAACGGCAAACGTTTCCTCTAGAAGTCTCTCTCAGCGTCTTCAGTGTAAATTCAATGGCAAACGTTTCCACTAGAAGTCTCTCTCAGCGTCTTCAGTGTAAATTCAACGGCAAACGTTTCCACTAGAAGTCTCTCTCAGCGTCTTCAGTGTAAATTCAATGGCAAACGTTTCCACTAGAAGTCTCTCTCAGCGTCTTCAGTGTAAATTCAATGGCAAACGTTTCCACTAGAAGTCTCTCTCAGCGTCTTCAGTGTAAATTCAATGGCAAACGTTTCCGCTAGAAGTCTCTCTCAGCGTCTTCAGTGTAAATTCAATGGCAAACGTTTCCACTAGAAGTCTCTCTCAGCGTCTTCAGTGTAAATTCAACGGCAAACGTTTCCACTAGAAGTCTCTCTCAGCGTCTTCAGTGTAAATTCAATGGCAAACGTTTCCACTAGAAGTCTCTCTCAGCGTCTTCAGTGTAAATTCAATGGCAAACGTTTCCACTAGAAGTCTCTCTCAGCGTCTTCAGTGTAAATTCAAAAATGTAATTTCAAAACTAAGACATACTTATTAAGTCTCCAAAACTGCTTGATTTTTCCCCCCAGTTATTTTCAATATTTCATGCTTGAAAAGGGTTCAGAATGACACGTTGTGTCGCTACGGCAACCGGGCGTCGGAGTTTCGCTTTCGCTATGATGTCACTGATGTGTGTCGCAGACGACAAAAAGTAAACACACACACCACAGCCTCTTTTCAAAGGGAACCAGACACACCTGTTTGCAAAACGAAAGCACAGCGAGACTGAAACACACTCCTGCCTTCCTCAGATACAGAAACAAACATAAAACACAGGGCTGGGAATCAGACTCCCATCCCACAGCAGTGTGATCCAGTCCAGGTTTTACTGCTACCAGCTTGATCAGCCCCCAGTGTGTCTAGCTAACAAGCTCAGGTGTGTCTTATTATTAAACTCCTAGTGAAACCAGGACTGGATCACACTGCTGTGCAGCGGGAGTCTGATTCCCAGCCCTGTAGATAGACTTTGGTTGAAGGAGGTTTGTAGCTGATTTTATAGTGAAGAGAGCTACAGGATATTGCTGGGAACTGTGGGATATTTAGACAGAGAGATCAGGGCTGGGAATCAGACTCCTATCCCACAGCAGTGTGATCCAGTCCAGGTTTTACTGCTACCAGCTTGATCAGCCCCCAGTGTGTCTAGCTAACAAGCTCAGGTGTGTCTTATTATTAAACTCCCAGTGAAACCAGGACTGGATCACACTGCTGTGCAAGACGCTGAGAAACGTTTGCCATTGAATTTAGACTGAAGACGCTGAGAGAGACTTCTAGTGGAAACGTTTGCCATTGAATTTACACTGAAGACGCTGAGAGAGACTTCTAGAGGAAACGTTTGCCATTGAATTTACACTGAAGACGCTGAGAGAGACTTCTAGTGGAAACGTTTGCCGTTGAATTTACACTGAAGACGCTGAGAGAGACTTCTAGTGGAAACGTTTGCTGTTGAATTTACACTGAAGACGCTGAGAGAGACTTCTAGTGGAAACGTTTGCCATTGAATTTAGACTGAAGATGCTGTGAGAGACTTCTAGTGGAAACGTTTGCCGTTGAATTTACACTGAAGACGCTGAGAGAGACTTCTAGTGGAAACGTTTGCCATTGAATTTACACTGAAGACGCTGAGAGAGACTTCTAGTGGAAACGTTTGCCATTGAATTTACACTGAAGACGCTGAGAGAGACTTCTAGTGGAAACGTTTGCCGTTGAATTTACACTGAAGACTCAGACAGACTTCTAGTGGAAACGTTTGCCATTAAGCAAATTAAATCTATCGAATACACACACCTCTAATAAAACCAGCCCACCTTGTTATCTCTCTACCTAACTATCTATCTATCCACACACACACATACACACACCCCTCTGTAATAATAACCTCAGCCCACCTTGTTATCTATCCTCACACACACACACACACATACACACACCCCTCTGTAATAATAACCTCAGCCCACCTTGTTATCTATCCTCACACACACACACACACATACACACCCACCCCTCTGTAATAACCTCAGCCCACCTTGTTATCTATCCTCACACACACACACACACCCCTCTGTAATAATAACTTCAGCCCACCTTGTTATCTATCCTCACACACACACACACACACACACACACATCTCTAATAATAACCTCAGCCCCACCTTGTTCATGGCCCCTGGCTGCGGGCCCCTGGCTCCTTGTTGCAGCGTCTCTGCCAGCAGGTTATTCCCGGCCCCCATTCCACCGCCCGCGTTCGAGGGGTACGCCATCCCGGGCCGGCCTCTCCCAGCTCCGCCAGCAGGGGGTGCAGCCAGGGAACCGTTCATCACCTGACCTCCCATCATCCCTTGCTGCTGCTGCTGCTGCTGCTGTCCGTTCCCAGCCTGCCCGGCCATCATGGCTGAGGTCATCCCTCCCAGCATCCCTTGCTGGCTCAAGCCCGGTTTAATGTTATTGAGGAGACCCATGGCCGTTGTGTTGCTGCTGTTGTTGGCCCCTCCCTGGCTGGGCCCCAGGTTCGAGGCGTTGCTGGCCCTCAGGAGCTCCGAGAGTTGCTTGTGTTTGGAGGCCGCGTCGAGCGGGACGGCCTGACCCAGACTCGTGTGCAGCTGACTCAGGTCCGACCCGTTCTGGAGACCCAGGTCCGTGGAGCTGATGAGCTCATCAGGGAGGTCGTGCTCCAGGTCAAACAGGGAGCCGAAATCTACAGGAGGGGGGAGAGAGAGGGGGGAGAGGTTAGGCTAAAGTCTATACCGGAAGCCATAATCGCAGTCCAGTAGTTTTAATTTGTCAGTTTTTCTGTTCAGTATCTGGAAAACTACAAAGCGCTGGGTGTGGAATTCAATATGTTAACAAGGGGACATTATTCAGCAGCTTTCATTGGACTCTATGAAGCTGAGGGAGTTCATTCTATATAGAGGGTGATGCTGCTAAACTTTTGTCCACAGCTGTACATGATGTATTGTAATAGAGGTCTGTATCGCTTGTGATATGAGACCACAGCATAAAGAACTACAGCTCCCAGCATGCCTCACCATTGCCGCGGGTGCAGAGGCATGCTGGGAGCTGCAGTCCTAGCCAGGGTGATGATGCTAAGCTTTTGGTCATAGCTGTAGTATTAGGGTCAAGGCTTCACACAACAAGACCACCGTTTCCCCTAACAACCATTACTAAGGCAACAGGTTAAAAAAAGTAGGAAATCTCTTCAGAAATGGTAAACCCAAGACAGGACTTCTAGTTTATCACAGCGAGACATAAATACGAGGGTGAAATGGAAGATGAGGAATTTAAAACAGAAAATAGGAGGCTTTTTTGTTTTTTCACACATGCATGGAAGACTCCTATCGCACAGCAATGTGATCCAGTCCAGGTTTTACTGCTACCAGCTTGATCAGCCCCCAGTGTGTCTAGCTAACAAGCTCAGGTGTGTCTGATTATTAAACTCCCAGTGAAACCAGGGCTGGATCACACTGCTGTGCAAGACGCTGAGAAAGACTTCTAGTGGAAACGTTTGCCGTTGAATTCACACTGAAGACGCCGAGAGAGACCTCTAGTGGAAACGTTAGTTTCTTTCAGTATTTCTACAGCAAAAGCAGGAGCTAAACTGGACTCAATTTCCCAGACGCTGTAAAACTGACCATTTCTACTCCTAGTAAAGACAACAGAAAAGTGGCTAGCAGGGTATCCATCGAACTAAGAGACTTATTATTTAGTTATTTATTGTGCAACTGCAAGGCTCACAGCAGAGAAAGTATTTTGCAATACAAGGACTCTGCAGACGACATCCATCCCATAATGAAGTGTGTCTGATAACAGGATTGATCCCGCGAGCGAACCCTACCCAAACGTTTACCATTGATTTCACCACCATTCAGAACTATGCAGAGAAACTACGGTGTGTTTATGTGTGTGTGTATATATCTGCGTGTGACTGTGTGTGTGTGTGTGTGTGTGTGTGTGTGTCAGCTCTCTATACTAGACTGTATTGAATTAGCGGCTCTCAGATCCACAGCACTGAGTTCTCTATACTAGACTGTATTGAATTAGCTGCTCTCAGATCCACAGCACTGAGTTCTCTATACTAGACTGTATTGAATTAGCTGCTCTCAGATCCACAGCACTGAGTTCTCTATACTAGACTGTATTGAATTAGCTGCTCTCAGATCCACAGCACTGAGTTCTCTATACTAGACTGTATTGAATTAGCTGCTCTCAGATCCACAGCACTGAGTTCTCTATACTAGACTGTATTGAATTAGCTGGCTCTCAGATCCACAGCACTGAGCTCTCTATACTAGACTGTATTGAATTAGCTGGCTCTCAGATCCACAGCACTGAGTTCTCTATACTAGACTGTATTGAATTAGCTGCTCTCAGATCCACAGCACTGAGTTCTCTATACTAGACTGTATTGAATTAGCTGGCTCTCAGATCCACAGCACTGAGTTCTCTATACTAGACTGTATTGAATTAGCTGGCTCTCAGATCCACAGCACTGAGCTCTCTATACTAGACTGTATTGAATTAGCTGCTCTCAGATCCACAGCACTGAGTTCTCTATACTAGACTGTATTGAATTAGCTGCTCTCAGATCCCCAGTACAGCACTGAGTTCTCTATACTAGACTGTATTGAATTAGCTGGCTCTCAGATCCCCAGCACTGAGTTCTCTATACTAGACTGTATTGAATTAGCTGCTCTCAGATCCCCAGTACAGCACTGAGTTCTCTATACTAGACTGTATTGAATTAGCTGCTCTCAGATCTCCAGTACAGCACTGAGTTCTCTATACTAGACTGTATTGAATTAGCGGCTCTCAGATCCCCAGCACTGAGTTCTCTATACTAGACTGTATTGAATTAGCTGCTCTCAGATCTCCAGTACAGCACTGAGTTCTCTATACTAGACTGTATTGAATTAGCTGCTCTCAGATCCCCAGCACTGAGTTCTCTACACTAGACTGTATTGAATTAGCTGGCTCTCAGATCCACAGCACTGAGTTCTCTATACTAGACTGTATTGAATTAGCTGCTCTCAGATCCACAGCACTGAGTTCTCTATACTAGACTGTATTGAATTAGCTGGCTCTCAGATCCACAGCACTGAGCTCTCTATACTAGACTGTATTGAATTAGCTGCTCTCAGATCCACAGCACTGAGTTCTCTATACTAGACTGTATTGAATTAGCTGCTCTCAGATCCACAGCACTGAGTTCTCTATACTAGACTGTATTGAATTAGCTGGCTCTCAGATCCACAGCACTGAGCTCTCTATACTAGACTGTATTGAATTAGCTGCTCTCAGATCCCCAGTACAGCACTGAGTTCTCTATACTAGACTGTATTGAATTAGCTGCTCTCAGATCTCCAGTACAGCACTGAGTTCTCTATACTAGACTGTATTGAATTAGCTGCTCTCAGATCCACAGCACTGAGTTCTCTACACTAGACTGTATTGAATTAGCTGCTCTCAGATCCCCAGTACAGCACTGAGTTCTCTATACTAGACTGTATTGAATTAGCTGCTCTCAGATCCACAGCACTGAGTTCTCTACACTAGACTGTATTGAATTAGCGGCTCTCAGGTCCACAGCACTGAGTTCTCTATACTAGACTGTATTGAATTAGCTGGCTCTCAGATCCACAGCACTGAGTTCTCTATACTAGACTGTATTGAATTAGCTGCTCTCAGATCCACAGCACTGAGTTCTCTATACTAGACTGTATTGAATTAGCTGGCTCTCAGATCCCCAGTACAGCACTGAGTTCATATTTACTGTGTGCAGTTTTTCGGTGAGACATTTTTGGCATCGTTTCATGATATTCGCTAATCACAGAATAATTTGCACTGATAATGAAGGGCATTTTTGCATGACGTTTTCAGTGTTGTTGTTGAGATCTTAATATCATTGTTAGAAACTCACACTAGCCCTGCTGCTGCTGCATCCAGTCCTGGGGTTCAGAACTCAATTTAGTCTCAAACTCCTGATCATTTCAATATTAATAATACTAGACTTCATTGAGGGGAGCTCTGAACCCCAGGACTGGGTGCAGCAGCAGCAGCAGCAGCAGGGCTAGTGTGAGTTTCTAACCCTGCTCAAACTCCTGGCTCCTGATCTTTTCAATATTAATAATACTAGACTTCATTGAGGGGAGCTCTGAACCCCGGGACTGGGTGCAGCAGCAGCAGCAGCAGCAGCAGGGCTAGTGTGAGTTTGTAACCCTGCTCAAACTCCTGGCTCCTGATCATTTCAATATTAATAATACTAGACTTCATTGAGGGGAGCTCTGAACCCCAGAAATGGGTGCAGCAGCAGCAGCAGGGCTAGTGTGAGTTTCTAACCCTGATAAAGTAGTACTAGCCTCAGTTTATCACCTATAGGGTTAATTAAACATTTTAAAGAGACGTCAGTATCATACAGCAGTCCGAGCTGCTTCAGTTTCAATACCTGACAGTCTGGTTAAATCAAGGTTGTGGGGTTGGGATGGATTTTAAGAATCAATAGTCTAGTCCAACTAACAGGGGCCCAGCGGTTAGAGAAAAGGGATCTTGATACCAGGAGGTTCAAATCTCAGCCACTGACTCCCTGTGTGTGCGTGTGTGTGACCCTGAGCGAGTCGCTTCACCTCCTTGTGCTCCGTCCTTCGGATGAG
>NW_026707587.1:280000-284906 GCF_902713425.1 Acipenser ruthenus
AGAGGCCTTGTAGTCGCTAAACTAACTCATATGGCTGTAATAATGTCCAATGGTTGATCCTCCATCATTACCGGATCCTTATTTTCATTATTATCCAGCATTACTTGCTGGGTAATAATATTGCAACGTCAAACTCACACAAAAAAAAAAAAGGAGAACCAAATATTCTACCTCCTCCTCCACCACCTCCTCCTCCTCCACAGGACTAAATAAATCAAACGCACACCCCTCCAAATTTGCTGCTTCACAAACGGATTAAAAAATGCCACAACGCGGTGGCTAATTGAGGCATCCTAGTATTGCCACGACTGGTCCTAATCGCGATTAAAAACATCTCACCCGGGCAATAATAAACGGACACCCCTAATAATAATAATATTAATATTAATAATAATAATTACAGTGATAGGAAAAAAGTTACACACTGTCTGCAGTCGCTTTTACTGTGCGATTTTCAACACAAGTCGGGTTTGTTCGTAATAGTGAGGTCGATTATATACGTCACCCCACCCACCCCCCCCACGCGTCTTAATTCATAGTTTCCCAGACTCGAATAATTTAGTTTGTTTTTTAAAAAAAAACTCCACCTGCTAAATTACAAGCCCACCAAATCTATTTTTTTGTAACCAAATCGGTTCTGTGACGATTTTGCCCGATCAACTTGACCAAAAGGTTAAAAAAATAATAAAAAAGTCGATCTTGAGGCAAGATTCTCTGTATATTAGCAAACGATTAATCGATAATATCAATCGCCGGTTATTATTTCAGCTTTTAAGGCGGCTGAGAAGTGTCGTTATTAAACAAGCTTACTTGTGATCCCCAAAAAAATGACAACACGTTATCGAATTATTATTTATAAAAACGATTAATCGTGACTAATCGCCACCAGTTCGTAGACCATGAAGGGGTAATCCGTTGAGACACACACAAAAAAAAAAAAACACACGACAGGAAAAAACTAAGTTTTCCTTTTTCTAGCTATCTGTACAGGGGCTATATTTAAAACTGCGCTTTGATTCGTCAAAAAAAATATTAACCAGCTATCCGGACGTTTGCTTACTTAGTTTCTGTCCCTGTGTGTCTGGCAGGGCAGCGTGAAAATAAAATAGGTCTCTATATAAATAAATCACTCCCCCTTGTTTCTCTCGTTGTGTTTGAAAAATAGGAAACTACTGCCACCAGTGTAGTTGGCGTTTGTCTCTCTGTATCCTCTCCCAAGAAAATAATGGCAATTTAAATCGTGGCTTGCTTGATTAATTGGTCGATATTAATGCTCTATAATATCCTGGCAATTTATAAAACAAAATAATAATAATAATAATAATTATAATAATAATAATAATAGCACTGTGCCGTGGAGTCTTGTCGTTCTATTTATTTTTAAGTACACACACGCCACTTAAAAAATGTGTTGCAAATTCTCTGTTTATCTTCAGTGGTGGTGAGGGACACGAATCTGCAGGAAAATAAAACGACCCGCGTTTGATGTTGTCAAATCCCAGTTCGTACGATATGCGAGAGACGGTGTGTGTCGATCAATCTCCGGTTTCGGTCGAGCAATAAAAAGAACGTTAGGTCGTGGCGGTAGAAAATATCGTGAAAAAAAAGGGGTAGGTCGCGCTGTTCGCTCGCTCGCTCGCGGTGATATTCTGTATGTATTTTTTTAAATATTAGGCAAAAAAAAAATCTGCGTTGTGTTTAAGAAAAAAAAAAATGTGTTTTTTTTTTTTTGGTTCGCAGAAATCTTCCCCTTCTCGGTTCCTTGCGGGGTTTTTTAATTTAATTTTAAATCTCCCAAGTCTTTGTCGTTATTAGTAGTATTATTATCATCAATATTTCATCCGTCCGCTTTTTTTCCCCCTCTCTCTCTCTTTTTCTAATCGTCGATTCCTCTTTTCTCCATTCGCGTTTTCTCTCTCTCCCTTTCTCTTTCGTATCGTTGGATATATATCTCATAAATTATTTTAAAAATCGTTGTTTTGTTTCCTCGCTCTCTCTCTCCTCACTCAGGCAATAACGATATATATATAAATATATAAATATATCGCTTTCTTCTGCCTCCCCTATTTTTGGGTCGGTAAAAAAAAAAAAAAAAAATCCTTTTTTAAAAAAAAAAAAAAAAAAAAAAAAATTGATTTTTTATTCCTCTTGTTCGGCTTCGGCCGGTGTTGCTCCAGTCGAGATGCGGCGGGACGCTCCTTCTCCGCGGTCCGCTCGGGAGTGTCGGGACGGCGGCGGCGAATCTGTGTTCGCTCGGTGCCTGACTCGCTCGCTCGCTCGCTCGCTGCTCGCCTCGGTTTTTTCTCTCGAAAGCTTCTCTCGGTGTCTCTCCGCACAAACAAAATGGCCGCTTGTTGTTTCTACTCCTCGGGGGGGGGGGGGGGGGGGGAGGGAGAGCAATGGGAGAGAGTGGGGGGGGGGGGGGCGTTCGGGACTTTCCGGAGAGCAAACTTCGGCTTTTTCCGTAACTGCAGTGCGTGTATCGTCCTGTAGATGGCGGCATTGGCTTGCTTATAAAACCTGGTTGCCCTTTAAAAATATATTATTATTAAAATGTGTGTGTATGTATATATATATATATATATATATATATATATATATATATATATATATATATATATATAATTTTTAAATAACAAAAAAAAAGTTTTCTTTTAAAAAAAATTTACAAAATGTTTCGGGTTAAGAAAAATATAAAAAAAAAAATGATGGAACTAATTTTATTAGATTGTAGAATTTAAATAAATAAATAAATAAATAAATAAATAAAATAAGTACTTTTTTTAATGTTTAATTTCACAGTGAAATCCTGAAAATCATAAGAGAATCTCGCTAGGCACCAATGTGTTAAATACGAGAAATGTAGGAACTAATCGCTATTATATAATAAATGTTTATTTTCTGATTTGGTTAATTTTAAAAGATTTGCATATCGATTCCCAACGCTTATTTCAGCTCTGGGGACACAAACTATAGATAGATAGATAGATGGGCAAAAGTTTAGCGTCTCCTGTAGAATTAACATGCTGGCTAGGACTACGGTTCCCAGCATGCCTCTGCACCCACGGCCATGGTGAGGCATGCTGGGAGCTGTAGTTCTTTATGCTGTGGTCTCGTATCACAAGCGATACAGACCTCTATTACGATACATCATGTACAGCTGTGGACAAAAGTTTAGCAGCATCACCCTCTATATAGAATGAACTGATTCAGCTTCATAGAGTCCAATGAAAGCTGCTGAATAATGTTCCCTTGTTAACATATTGAATTCCACCCCCTCTATATAGAATGAACTCCCTCAGCTTCATAGAGTCCAATGAAAGCTGCTGAATAATGTTCCCTTGTTAACATATTGAATTCCACCCCCTCTATATAGAATGAACTCCCTCAGCTTCATAGAGTCCAATGAAAGCTGCTGAATAATGTTCCCTTGTTAACATATTGAATTCCACCCCCTCTATATAGAATGAACTCCCTCAGCTTCATAGAGTCCAATGAAAGCTGCTGAATAATGTTCCCTTGTTAACATATTGAATTGAGCTTGATAGATAGATAGACAGATAGATAGATATGCAGTACATATATAGAGAGAGAGAGGGAGAGATACAGTGTATATATATAATATTTTATAATGCATAAATATATATATATATATAATCTCATGACTGAAAGCGGCGATGCTAACCTGCTAATTAATTCAATACCCCGTGCTGGGGCGAGCGAGCGAGCGCGGCAAAAAAACACGCATTCTGCTGAAGCAGCGCGGGTATCTCCTCGATTCATGACATCCCTGACGTCACGGGACCGTCTCCGAACGACATCCCTGACGTCACGGGACCGTCTTCCTCTGCAAAAACTAGCAAGTCTCAAAAAAGAAAAAACACACACACACACACACACACACACACACACACACACACACACAAACACAAACACACACACACACACACACACACGCCACGTGCTTTTCACAAGACAGTCTAATGATATATTGTGAAAAGTGCTGAATTTAAAATCAAGGGAAGTCATGTTAAAACTTTACAATGTGTTAGTAAGACCTCACCTAGAATATTGTGTTCAGTTCTGGTCACCTCGTTACAAAAAAGGATATTGCTGCTCTAGAAAGAGTGCAAAGAAGAGCGACCAGAATTATCCCGGGTTTAAAAGGCATGTCGTATGCAGACAGGCTAAAAGAATTGAATCTGTTCAGTCTTGAACAAAGACGACTACGCGATGATCTGATTCAAGCATTCAAAATCCTAAAAGGTATAGACAATGTCGACCCAGGGGACCTGAAAAAAGAAACAAGGACCAGGGGTCACAAATTAGATAAAGGGGCATTCAGAACAGAAAATAGGAGGCACTTTTTTCACACAGAGAATCGTGAGGGTCTGGAACCAACTCCCCAGTAATGTTGTTGAAGCTGACACCCTGGGATCCTTCAAGAAGCTGCTTGATGAGATTCTGGGATCAATAAGCTACTAACAACCAAACGAGCAAGATGGGCTGAATGGGACCTCCTCTCGTTTGGAAACTTTCTTGTGTTCTTATGTCAAACATCGACCTCTCTTTCCATCTTTCACCCGAAGACCTCTTGAGGTCTGGCTGATTAATTGTGGTTTAATTAGTTATGAGTATCGCGTCTGTTCTGCAGTGACTAGCCAATAAAAACCGGGAAAATGGTTCATCGATTCACGAAAATCATCCCTTTCCTATTAAAAATATAAAACGTTTTCTCAATGCAGCGGCCCACAGTGTTGATGCAGCCGAGAAAGGTCCCGCCTTCCTGGCCTTGCATCTATCATTGATTGGTTCTGAAGCCTTCGAACCCGCCCCCCAGCTGCTGAGTGACAGCCCATTCCTCCATTTCTATTGGAGAATCCGCCTGGGAGATTTGAAACGAGAT
>NW_026707588.1:0-23952 GCF_902713425.1 Acipenser ruthenus
GCTTTCCTGCATTATTGCTCACCAAAACCGTTCGCCGAAACAAAAATAGGTAAATAGGTAACCTATTTACACTGGTATCTCTCCCCTGGGTGCCTTTTGTTTTGCGCCGGCTGCTCTTGATCTCCGTGAACGCACCCGCTGTCTCCAAACCTTGCAGAGCAGCACATTGAAGCGCTTGAAAACACAGCACAACATTCCCTAATAACACTTGCAATGCATTATGACTTCAAAGGTATGGATTTAGGTCTATAACATTATTATTTATTTATTTTATTTTGTTTTATTTCTTTGATCACCAACTGCCACGACAACACACTCGTTTTTTTTGCAGTACTCCTGACGAACTTCACCCATTGCCCGCATCGTACCGGCTCTTAAGGTAAGCTTGTGTTGGAGCAGCAGGACAAGCTCGCCATCCCGCCCGCTGCTTTCCTGCATTATTGCTCACCAAAACACAACGCACCCAGGGGAGAGATACCATGGTAAATAGGTAACCTATTTACCATGGTATCCCTCCCCTGCGGCGGGCTGCTCTTGATCTCCGGCTGCTCTTGATCTGCGTGAACGCACCCGCTGTCTCAAACCTTGCAGAGCAGCACATTGAAGCGCTTGAAAACACAGCACAACATTCCCTAATAACACTTGCAATGCATTATGACTTCAAAGGTATGGCTTTAGGTCTATGACATTATTATTTATTGATTTTATTTTGTTTTATTTCTTTGATCACCAACTGCCACGACAACACACTCGTATTTTTTATGCAGTACTCCTGACGAACTTCACCCATTGCCCGCATCGTACCGGCTCTTAAGGTAGCTTGTGTTGGAGCAGCAGGACAAGCTCGCCATCCCGCCCGCTGCTTTCCTGCATTATTGCTCACCAAAACCGTTCGCCGAAACAAAAATAGGTAAATAGGTAACCTATTTACCATGGTATCTCTCCCCTGGGTGCCTTTTGTTTTGCGCCGGCTGCTCTTGATCTCCGTGAACGCACCCGCTGTCTCCAAACTTGCAGAGCAGCACATTGAAGCGCTTGAAAAACACAGCACAACATTCCCTAATAACACTTGCAATGCATTATGACTTCAAAGGTATGGATTTAGGTCTATAACATTATTATTTATTTATTTTATTTTGTTTTATTTCTTTGATCACCAACTGCCACGACAACACACTCGTTTTTTTATGCAGTACTCCTGACGAACTTCACCCATTGCCCGCATCGTACCGGCTCTTAAGGTAGCTTGTGTTGGAGCAGCAGGACAAGCTCGCCATGCCGCCCCGCTGCTTTCTGCATTATTGCTCACCAAAACACAACGCACCCAGGGGAGAGATACCATGGTAAATAGGTAACCTATTTACCATGGTATCCCTCCCCTGCGGCGGCTGCTCTTGATCTCCGGCTGCTCTTGATCTCCGTGAACGCACCCGCTGTCTCCAAACCTTGCAGAACAGCACATTGAAGCGCTTGAAAACACACCACAACATTCCCTAATAACACTTGCAATGCATTATGACTTCAAAGGTATGACTTTAAGTCTATGACATTATTATTTATTGATTTTATTTTGTTTTTTTTTTTTGATCACCAACTGCCACGACAACACACTCGTATTTTTTATGCAGTACTCCTGACGAACTTCACCCATTGCCCGCATCGTACCGGCTCTTAAGGTAGCTGGTGTTGGAGCAGCAGGACAAGCTCGCCATCCCGCCCGCTGCTTTCCTGCATTATTGCTCACCAAAACACAACGCACCCAGGGGAGAGATACCATGGTAAATAGGTAACCTATTTACCATGGTATCCCTCCTCTGCGGCGGCTGCTCTTGATCTCCGGCTGCTCTTGATCTCCGTGAACGCACCCATTGTCTCCAAACCTTGCAGAGCAGCACATTGAAGCGCTTGAAAACACAGCACAACATTCCCTAATAACACTTGTAATGCATTATGACTTCAAAGGTATGACTTTAAGTCTATCACATTATTATTTATTGATTTTATTTTGTTTTATTTCTTTGATCACCAACTGCCACGACAACACACTCGTTTTTTTTATGCAGTACTCCTGACGAACTTCACCCATTGCCCGCATCGTACCGGCTCTTAAGGTAGCTTGTGTTGGAGCAGCAGGACAAGCTCGCCATCCCGCCCGCTGCTTTCCTGCATTATTGCTCACCAAAACACAACGCACCCAGGGGAGAGATACCATGGTAAATAGGTAACCTATTTACCATGGCATCCCTCCCCTGCGGCGGCTGCTCTTGATCTCCGGCTGCTCTTGATCTCCGTGAACGCACCCGCTGTCTCCAAACCTTGCAGAGCAGAACATTGAAGCGCTTGAAAACACAGCACAACATTCCCTAATAACACTTGCAATGCATTATGACTTCAAAGGTATGACTTTAAGTCTCTGACATTATTATTTATTGATTTTATTTTGTTTTTTTTTCTTTGATCACCAACTGCCACGACAACACACTCGTATTTTTTATGCAGTACTCCTGACGAACTTCACCCATTGCCCGCATCGTACCGGCTCTTAAGGTAGCTTGTGTTGGAGCAGCAGGACAAGCTCGCCATCCCGCCCGCTGCTTTCCTGCATTATTGCTCACCAAAACACAACGCACCCAGGGGAGAGATACCATGGTAAATAGGTAACCTATTTACCATGGTATCCCTCCCCTGCGGCGGCTGCTCTTGATCTCCGGCTGCTCTTGATCTCCGTGAACGCACCCGCTGTCTCCAAACCTTGCAGAGCAGCACATTGAAGCGCTTGAAAACACAGCATAACATTCCCTAATAACACTTGCAATGCATTATGACTTCAAAGGTATGACTTTAAGTCTATGACATTATTATTTATTGATTTTATTGTGTTTTATTTCTTTGATCACCAACTGCCACGACAACACACTCGTTTTTTTATGCAGTACTCCTGACGAACTTCACCCATTGCCCGCATCGTACCGGCTCTTAAGGTAGCTTGTGTTGGAGCAGCAGGACAAGCTCGCCATCCCCGCCCGCTGCTTTCCTGCATTATTGCTCACCAAAACCGTTCGCCGAAACAAAAATAGGTAAATAGGTAACCTATTTACCATGGTATCTCTCCCCTGGGTGCCTTTTGTTTGCGCCGGCTGCTCTTGATCTCCGTGAACGCACCCGCTGTCTCCAAACCTTGCAGAGCAGCACATTGAAGCGCTTGAAAACACAGCACAACATTCCCTAATAACACTTGCAATGCATTATGACTTCAAAGGTATGGATTTAGGTCTATGACATTATTATTTATTGATTTTATTTTGTTTTATTTCTTTGATCACCAACTGCCACGACAACACACTCGTATTTATTATGCAGTACTCCTGATGAACTTCACCCATTGCCCGCATCGTACCGGCTCTTAAGGTAGCTTGTGTTGGAGCAGCAGGACAAGCTCGCCATCCCGCCCGCTGCTTTCCTGCATTATTGCTCACCAAAACCGTTCGCCGAAACAGAAATAGGTAAATAGGTAACCTATTTACCATGGTATCTCTCCCCTGGGTGCCTTTTGTTTTGCGCCGGCTGCTCTTGATCTCCGTGAACGCACCCGCTGTCTCCAAACCTTGCAGAGCAGCACATTGAAGCGCTTGAAAACACAGCACAACATTCCCTAATAACACTTGCAATGCATTATGACTTCAAAGGTATGGCTTTAGGTCTATGACATTATTATTTATTGATTTTATTTTGTTTTATTTCTTTGATCACCAACTGCCACGACAACACACTCGTTTTTTTATGCAGTACTCCTGACGAACTTCACCCATTGCCCGCATCGTACCGGCTCTTAAGGTAGCTTGTGTTGGAGCAGCAGGACAAGCTCGCCATCCCGCCCGCTGCTTTCCTGCATTATTGCTCACCAAAACACAACGCACCCAGGGGAGAGATACCATGGTAAATGTTTAACCTATTTACCATGGTATCTCACCCCTGGGTGCCTTTTGTTTTGCGCCGGCTGCTCTTGATCTCCGTGAACGCACCCGCAGTCTCCAAACCTTGCAGAGCAGCACATTGAAGCGCTTGAAAACACAGCACAACATTCCCTAATAACACTTGCAATGCATTATGACTTCAAAGGTATGGCTTTACGTCTATGACATTATTATTTATTGATTTTATTTTGTTTTATTTCTTTGATCACCAACTGCCACGACAACACACTCGTTTTTTATGCAGTACTCCTGACGAACTTCACCCATTGCCCGCATCGTACCGGCTCTTAAGGTAGCTTGTGTTGGAGCAGCAGGACAAGCTCGCCATCCCGCCCGCTGCTTTCCTGCATTATTGCTCACCAAAACACAACGCACCCAGGGGAAGATACCATGGTAAATAGGTAACCTATTTACCATGGTATCCCTCCCCTGCGGCGGCTGCTCTTGATCTCCGGCTGCTCTTGATCTGCGTGAACGCACCCGCTGTCTCCAAACCTTGCAGAGCAGCACATTGAAGCGCTTGAAAACACAGCACAAAATTCCCTAATAACACTTGCAATGCATTATGACTTCAAAGGTATGGCTTTAGGTCTATGACATTATTATTTATTGATTTTATTTTGTTTTATTTCTTTGATCACCAACTGCCACGACAACACACTCGTATTTTTTATGCAGTACTCCTGACGAACTTCACCCATTGCCCGCATCGTACCGGCTCTTAAGGTAGCTTGTGTTGGAGCAGCAGGACAAGCTCGCCATCCCGCCCGCTGCTTTCCTGCATTATTGCTCACCAAAACACAACGCACCCAGGGGAGAGATACCATGGTAAATATTTAACCTATTTACCATGGTGTCTCACCCCTGGGTGCCTTTTGTTTTGCGCCGGCAGCTCTTGATCTCCGTGAACGCACCCGCAGTCTCCAAACCTTGCAGAGCAGCACATTGAAGCGCTTGAAAACACAGCACAACATTCCCTAATAACACTTGCAATGCATTATGACTTCAAAGGTATGGCTTTACGTCTATGACATTATTATTTATTGATTTTATTTTGTTTTATTTCTTTGATCACCAACTGCCACGACAACACACTCGTTTTTTTATGCAGTACTCCTGACGAACTTCACCCATTGCCCGCATCGTACCGGCTCTTAAGGTAGCTTGTGTTGGAGCAGCAGGACAAGCTCGCCATCCCGCCCGCTGCTTTCCTGCATTATTGCTCACCAAAACACAACGCACCCAGGGGAGAGATACCATGGTAAATAGGTAACCTATTTACCATGGTATCCCTCCCCTGCGGCGGCTGCTCTTGATCTCCGGCTGCTCTTGATCTCCGTGAACGCACCCGCTGTCTCCAAACCTTGCAGAGCAGCACATTGAAGCGCTTGAAAACACAGCATAACATTCCCTAATAACACTTGCAATGCATTATGACTTCAAAGGTATTGCTTTAGGTCTATGACATTATTATTTATTGATTTTATTTTGTTTTATTTCTTTGATCACCAACTGCCACGACAACACACTCGTATTTTTTATGCAGTACTCCTGACGAACTTCACCCATTGCCTGCATCGTACCGGCTCTTAAGGTAGCTTGTGTTGGAGCAGCAGGACAAGCTCGCCATCCCGCCCGCTGCTTTCCTGCATTATTGCTCACCAAAACCGTTCGCCGAAACAAAAATAGGTAAATAGGTAACCTATTTACCATGGTATCTCTCCCCTGGGTGCCTTTTGTTTTGCGCCGGCTGCTCTTGATCTCCGTGAACGCACCCGCTGTCTCCAAACCTTGCAGAGCAGCACATTGAAGCGCTTGAAAACACAGCACAACATTCCCTAATAACACTTGCAATGCATTATGACTTCAAAGGTATGGATTTAGGTCTATAACATTATTATTTATTTATTTTATTTTGTTTTATTTCTTTGATCACCAACTGCCACGACAAAACACTCGTTTTTTTATGCAGTACTCCTGACGAACTTCACCCATTGCCCGCATCGTACCGGCTCTTAAGGTAGCTTGTGTTGGAGCAGCAGGACAAGCTCGCCATCCCGCCCGCTGCTTTCCTGCATTATTGCTCACCAATACACAACGCACCCAGGGGAGAGATACCATGGTAAATAGGAAACCTATTTACCATGGTATCCCTCCCCTGCGGCGGCTGCTCTTGATCTCCGGCTGCTCTTGATCTCCGTGAACGCACCCGCTGTCTCCAAACCTTGCAGAGCAGCACATTGAAGCGCTTGAAAACACAGCACAACATTCCCTAATAACACTTGCAATGCATTATGACTTCAAAGGTATGACTTTAAGTCTATGACATTATTATTTATTGATTTTATTTTGTTTTTTTTTCTTTGATCACCAACTGCCACGACAACACACTCGTATTTTTTATGCAGTACTCCTGACGAACTTCACCCATTGCCCGCATCGTACCGGCTCTTAAGGTAGCTTGTGTTGGAGCAGCAGGACAAGCTCGCCATCCCGCCCGCTGCTTTCCTGCATTATTGCTCACCAAAACACAACGCACCCAGGGGAGAGATACCATGGTAAATAGGTAACCTATTTACCATGGTATCTCTCCCCTGGGTGCCTTTTGTTTTGCGCCGGCTGCTCTTGATCTCCGTGAACGCACGCGCTGTCTCCAAACCTTGCAGAGCAGCACATTGAAGCGCTTGAAAACACAGCACAACATTCCCTAATAACACTTGCAATGCATTATGACTTCAAAGGTATGGCTTTAGGTCTATGACATTATTATTTATTGATTTTATTTTGTTTTATTTCTTTGATCACCAACTGCCACGACAACACACTCGTTTTTTTATGCAGTACTCCTGACGAACTTCACCCATTGCCCGCATCGTACCGGCTCTTAAGGTAGCTTGTGTTGGAGCAGCAGGACAAGCTCGCCATCCCGCCCGCTGCTTTCCTGCATTATTGCTCACCAAAACACAACGCACCCAGGGGAGAGATACCATGGTAAATAGGTAACCTATTTACCATGGTATCCCTCCCCTGCGGCGGCTGCTCTTGATCTCCGGCTGCTCTTGATCTGCGTGAAAGCACCCGCTGTCTCCAAACCTTGCAGAGCAGCACATTGAAGCGCTTGAAAACACAGCACAACATTCCCTAATAACACTTGCAATGCATTATGTCTTCAAAGGTATGGCTTTAGGTCTATGACATTATTATTTATTGATTTTATTTTGTTTTATTTCTTTGATCACCAACTGCCACGACAACACACTCGTATTTTTTATGCAGTACTCCTGACGAACTTCACCCATTGCCCGCATCGTACCGGCTCTTAAGGTAGCTTGTGTTGGAGCAGCAGGACAAGCTCGCCATCCCGCCCGCTGCTTTCCTGCATTATTGCTCACCAAAACCGTTCGCCGAAACAAAAATAGGTAAATAGGTAACCTATTTACCATGGTATCTCTCCCCTGGGTGCCTTTTGTTTTGCGCCGGCTGCTCTTGATCTCCGTGAACGCACCCGCTGTCTCCAAACCTTGCAGAGCAGCACATTGAAGCGCTTGAAAACACAGCACAACATTCCCTAATAACACTTGCAATGCATTATGACTTCAAAGGTATGGATTTAGGTCTATGACATTATTATTTATTTATTTTATTTTGTTTTATTTCTTTGATCACCAACTGCCACGACAACACACTCGTTTTTTTATGCAGTACTCCTGACGAACTTCACCCATTGCCCGCATCGTACCGGCTCTTAAGGTAGCTTGTGTTGGAGCAGCAGGACAAGCTCGCCATCCCGCCCGCTGCTTTCCTGCATTATTGCTCACCAAAACACAACGCACCCAGGGGAGAGATACCATGGTAAATAGGTAACCTATTTACCATGGTATCCCTCCCCTGCGGCGGCTGCTCTTGATCTCCGGCTGCTCTTGATCTCCGTGAACGCACCCGCTGTCTCCAAACCTTGCAGAGCAGCACATTGAAGCGCTTGAAAACACAGCACAACATTCCCTTATAACACTTGCAATGCATTATGACTTCAAAGGTATGGCTTTAGGTCTATGACATTATTATTTATTGATTTTATTTTGTTTTATTTCTTTGATCACCAACTGCCACGACAACACACTCGTTTTTTTATGCAGTACTCCTGACGAACTTCACCCATTGCCCGCATCGTACCGGCTCTTAAGGTAGCTTGTGTTGGAGCAGCAGGACAAGCTCGCCATCCCGCCCGCTGCTTTCCTGCATTATTGCTCACCAAAACACAACGCACCCAGGGGAGAGATACCATGGTAAATAGGTAACCTATTTACCATGGTATCCCTCCCCTGCGGCGGCTGCTCTTGATCACCGGCTGCTCTTGATCTCCGTGAACGCACGCGCTGTCTCCAAACCTTGCAGAGCAGCACATTGAAGCGCTTGAAAACACAGCACAACATTCCCTAATAACACTTGCAATGCATTATGACTTCAAAGGTATGGCTTTAGGTCTATGACATTATTATTTATTGATTTTATTTTGTTTTATTTCTTTGATCACCAACTGCCACGACAACACACTCGTATTTTTTATGCAGTACTCCTGACGAACTTCACCCATTGCCCGCATCGTACCGGCTCTTAAGGTAGCTTGTGTTGGAGCAGCAGGACAAGCTCGCCATCCCGCCCGCTGCTTTCCTGCATTATTGCTCACCAAAACCGTTCGCCGAAACAAAAATAGGTAAATAGGTAACCTATTTACCATGGTATCTCTCCCCTGGGTGCCTTTTGTTTTGCGCCGGCTGCTCTTGATCTCCGTGAACGCACCCGCTGTCTCCAAACCTTGCAGAGCAGCACATTGAAGCGCTTGAAAACACAGCACAACATTCCCTTATAACACTTGCAATGCATTATGACTTCAAAGGTATGGCTTTAGGTCTATGACATTATTATTTATTGATTTTATTTTGTTTTATATCTTTGATCACCAACTGCCATGACAACACACTCGTTTTTTTATGCAGTACTCCTGACGAACTTCACCCATTGCCCGCATCGTACCGGCTCTTAAGGTAGCTTGTGTTGGAGCAGCAGGACAAGCTCGCCATCCCGCCCGCTGCTTTCCTGCATTATTGCTCACCAAAACCGTTCGCCGAAACAAAAATAGGTAAATAGGTAACCTATTTACCATGGTATCTCTCCCCTGGGTGCCTTTTGTTTTGCGCCGGCTGCTCTTGATCTCCGTGAACGCACCCGCTGTCTCCAAACCTTGCAGAGCAGCACATTGAAGCGCTTGAAAACACAGCACAACATTCCCTTATAACACTTGCAATGCATTATGACTTCAAAGGTATGGCTTTAGGTCTATGACATTATTATTTATTGATTTTATTTTGTTTTATTTCTTTGATCACCAACTGCCATGACAACACACTCGTTTTTTTATGCAGTACTCCTGACGAACTTCACCCATTGCCCGCATCGTACCGGCTCTTAAGGTAGCTTGTGTTGGAGCAGCAGGACAAGCTCGCCATCCCGCCCGCTGCTTTCCTGCATTATTGCTCACCAAAACCGTTCGCCGAAACAAAAATAGGTAAATAGGTAACTATTTACCATGGTATCTCTCCCCTGGGTGCCTTTTGTTTTGCGCCGGCTGCTCTTGATCTCCGTGAACGCACCCGCTGTCTCCAAACCTTGCAGAGCAGCACATTGAAGCGCTTGAAAACACAGCACAACATTCCCTAATAACACTTGCAATGCATTATGACTTCAAAGGTATGGATTTAGGTCTATGACATTATTATTTATTTATTTTATTTTGTTTTATTTCTTTGATCACCAACTGCCACGACAACACACTCGTTTTTTTATGCAGTACTCCTGACGAACTTCACCCATTGCCCGCATCGTACCGGCTCTTAAGGTAGCTTGTGTTGGAGCAGCAGGACAAGCTCGCCATCCCGCCCGCTGCTTTCCTGCATTATTGCTCACCAAAACCGTTCGCCGAAACAAAAATAGGTAAATAGGTAACCTATTTACCATGGTATCTCTCCCCTGGGTGCCTTTTGTTTTGCGCCGGCTGCTCTTGATCTCCGTGAACGCACCCGCTGTCTCCAAACCTTGCAGAGCAGCACATTGAAGCGCTTGAAAACACAGCACAACATTCCCTTATAACACTTGCAGTGCATTATGACTTCAAAGGTATGGCTTTAGGTCTATGACATTATTATTTATTGATTTTATTTTGTTTTATTTCTTTGATCACCAACTGCCATGACAACACACTCGTTTTTTTATGCAGTACTCCTGACGAACTTCACCCATTGCCCGCATCGTACCGGCTCTTAAGGTAGCTTGTGTTGGAGCAGCAGGACAAGCTCGCCATCCCGCCCGCTGCTTTCCTGCATTATTGCTCACCAAAACCGTTCGCCGAAACAAAAATAGGTAAATAGGTAACCTACTTACCATGGTATCTCTCCCCTGGGTGCCTTTTGTTTTGCGCCGGCTGCTCTTGATCTCCGTGAACGCACCCTCTGTCTCCAGACCTTGCAGAGCAGCACATTGAAGCGCTTGAAAACACAGCACAACATTCCCTTATAACACTTGCAATGCATTATGACTTCAAAGGTATGGCTTTAGGTCTATGACATTATTATTTATTGATTTTATTTTGTTTTATTTCTTTGATCACCAACTGCCACGACAACACACTCGTTTTTTTATGCAGTACTCCTGACGAACTTCACCCATTGCCCGCATCGTACCGGCTCTTAAGGTAGCTTGTGTTGGAGCAGCAGGACAAGCTCGCCATCCCGCCCGCTGCTTTCCTGCATTATTGCTCACCAAAACACAACGCACCCAGGGGAGAGATACCATGGTAAATAGGTAACCTATTTACCATGGTATCCCTCACCTGCGGCGGCTGCTCTTGATCTCCGGCTGCTCTTGATCTCCGTGAACGCACCCGCTGTCTCCAAACCTTGCAGAGCAGCACATTGAAGCACTTGAAAACACAGCACAACATTCCCTAATAACACTTGCAATGCATTATGACTTCAAAGGTATGGCTTTAGGTATATGACATTATTATTTATTGATTTTATTTTGTGTTATTTCTTTGATCGCCAACTGCCACGACAACACACTCGTATTTTTTATGCAGTACTCCTGACGAACTTCACCCATTGCCCGCATCGTACCGGCTCTTAAGGTAGCTTGTGTTGGAGCAGCAGGACAAGCTCGCCATCCCGCCCGCTGCTTTCCTGCATTATTGCTCACCAAAACCGTTCGCCGAAACAAAAATAGGTAAATAGGTAACCTATTTACCATGGTATCTCTCCCCTGGGTGCCTTTTGTTTTGCGCCGGCTGCTCTTGATCTCCGTGAACGCACCCGCTGTCTCCAAACCTTGCAGAGCAGCACATTGAAGCGCTTGAAAACACAGCACAACATTCCCTAATAACACTTGCAATGCATTATGACTTCAAAGGTATGGCTTTAGGTCTATGACATTATTATTTATTGATTTTATTTTGTTTTATTTCTTTGATCACCAACTGCCACGACAACACACTCGTTTTTTTATGCAGTACTCCTGACGAACTTCACCCATTGCCCGCATCGTACCGGCTCTTAAGGTAGCTTGTGCTGGAGCAGCAGGACAAGCTCGCCATCCCGCCCGCTGCTTTCCTGCATTATTGCTCAACAAAACACAACGCACCCAGGGGAGAGATACCATGGTAAATAGGTAACCTATTTACCATGGTATCTCTCCCCTGCGGCGGCTGCTCTTGATCTCTGGCTGCTCTTGATCTCCGTGAACGCACCCGCTGTCTCCAAACCTTGCAGAGCAGCACATTGAAGCGCTTGAAAACACAGCACAACATTCCCTAATAACACTTGTAATGCATTATGACTTCAAAGGTATGACTTTAAGTCTATGACATTATTATTTATTGATTTTATTTTGTTTTATTTCTTTGATCACCAAATGCCACGACAACACACTCGTTTTTTTATGCAGTACTCCTGACGAACTTCACCCATTGCCCGCATCGTACCGGCTCATAAGGTAGCTTGTGTTGGAGCAGCAGGACAAGCTCGCCATCCCGCCGGCTGCTTTCCGGCATTATTGCTCACCAAAACACAACGCACCCAGGGGAGAGTTACCATGGTAAATAGGTAACCTATTTACCATGGTATCCCTCCCCTGCGGCGGCTGCTCTTGATCTCCAGCTGCTCTTGATCTCCGTGAACGCACGCGCTGTCTCCAAGCCTTGCAGAGCAGCACATTGAAGCGCTTGAAAACACAGCACAACATTCCCTAATAACACTTGCAATGCATTATGACTTCAAAGGTATGACTTTAAGTCTATGACATTATTATTTATTGATTTTATTGTGTTTTATTTCTTTTATCACCAACTGCCACGACAACACACTCGTTTTTTTATGCAGTACTCCTGACGAACTTCACCCATTGCCCGCATCGTACCGGCTCATAAGGTAGCTTGTGTTGGAGCAGCAGGACAAGCTCGCCATCCCGCCCGCTGCTTTCCTGCATTATTGCTCACCAAAACACAACGCACCCAGGGGAGAGATACCATGGTAAATAGGTAACCTATTTACCATGGTATCCCTCCCCTGCGGCGGCTGCTCTTGATCTCCGGCTGCTCTTGATCTCCGTGAACGCACGCGCTGTCTCCAAGCCTTGCAGAGCAGCACATTGAAGCGCTTGAAAACACAGCACAACATTCCCTAATAACACTTGCAATGCATTATGACTTCAAAGGTATGACTTTAAGTCTATGACATTATTATTTATTGATTTTATTGTGTTTTATTTCTTTTATCACCAACTGCCACGACAACACACTCGTTTTTTTATGCAGTACTCCTGACGAACTTCACCCATTGCCCGCATAGTACCGGCTCTTAAGGTAGCTTGTGTTGGAGCAGCAGGACAAGCTCGCCATCCCGCCCGCTGCTTTCCTGCATTATTGCTCACCAAAACCGTTCGCCGAAACAAAAAAAGGTAAATAGGTAACCTATTTACCATGGTATCTCTCCCCTGGGTGCCTTTTGTTTTGCGCCGGCTGCTCTTGATCTCCGTGAACGCACCCGCTGTCTCCAAACCTTGCAGAGCAGCACATTGAAGCGCTTGAAAACACAGCACAACATTCCCTAATAACACTTGCAATGCATTATGACTTCAAAGGTATGGCTTTAGGTCTATGACATTATTATTTATTGATTTTATTTTGTTTTATTTCTTTGATCACCAACTGCCACGACAACACACTCGTTTTTTTATGCAGTACTCCTGACGAACTTCACCCATTGCCCGCATCGTACCGGCTCTTAAGGTAGCTTGTGTTGGAGCAGCAGGACAAGCTCGCCATCCCGCCCGCTGCTTTCCTGCATTATTGCTCACCAAAACACAACGCACCCAGGGGAGAGATACCATGGTAAATAGGTAACCTATTTACCATGGTATCTCTCCCCTGGGTGCCTTTTGTTTTGCGCCGGCTGCTCTTGATCTCCGTGAACGCACCCGCTGTCTCCAAACCTTGCAGAGCAGCACATTGAAGCGCTTGAAAACACAGCACAACATTCCCTAATAACACTTGCAATGCATTATGACTTCAAAGATATGGCTTTAGGTCTATGACATTATTATTTATTGATTTTATTTTGTTTTATTTCTTTGATCACCAACTGCCACGACAACACACTCGTTTTTTTATGCAGTACTCCTGACGAACTTCACCTATTGCCCGCATCGTACCGGCTCTTAAGGTAGCTTGTGTTGGAGCAGCAGGACAAGCTCGCCATCCCGCCCGCTGCTTTCCTGCATTATTGCTCACCAAAATACAACGCACCCAGGGGAGAGTTACCATGGTAAATAGGTAACCTATTTACCATGGTATCCCTCCCCTGCGGCGGCTGCTCTTGATCTCCGGCTGCTCTTGATCTCCGTGAACGCACCCGCTGTCTCCAAACCTTGCAGAGCAGCACATTGAAGCGCTTGAAAACACAGCACAACATTCACTAATAACACTTGCAATGCATTATGACTTCAAAGGTATGACTTTAAGTCTATGACTTTATTATTTATTGATTTTATTTTGTTTTTTTTTCTTTGATCACCAACTGCCACGACAACACACTCGTTTTTTTATGCAGAACTCCTGACGAACTTCACCCATTGCCCGCATCGTACCGGCTCTTAAGGTAGCTTGTGTTGGAGCAGCAGGACAAGCTCGCCATCCCGCCCGCTGCTTTCCTGCATTATTGCTCACCAAAACACAACGCACCCAGGGGAGAGATACCATGGTAAATAGGTAACCTATTTACCATGGTATCCCTCCCCTGCGGCGGCTGCTCTTGATCTCCGGCTGCTCTTGATCTCCGTGAACGCACGCGCTGTCTCCAAACCTTGCAGAGCAGCACATTGAAGCGCTTGAAAACACAGCACAACATTCCCTTATAACACTTGCAATGCATTATGACTTCAAAGGTATGGCTTTAAGTCTATGACATTATTATTTATTGATTTTATTTTGTTTTTTTTTCTTTGATCACCAACTGCCACGACAACACACTCGTTTTTTTATGCAGAACTCCTGACGAACTTCACCCATTGCCCGCATCGTACCGGCTCTTAAGGTAGCTTGTGTTGGAGCAGCAGGACAAGCTCGCCATCCCGCCCGCTGCTTTCCTGCATTATTGCTCACCAAAACACAACGCACCCAGGGGAGAGATACCATGGTAAATAGGTAACCTATTTACCATGGTATCCCTCCCCTGCGGCGGCTGCTCTTGATCTCCGGCTGCTCTTGATCTCCGTGAACGCACGCGCTGTCTCCAAGCCTTGCAGATCAGCACATTGAAGCGCTTGAAAACACAGCACAACATTCCCTAATAACACTTGCAATGCATTATGACTTCAAAGGTATGGCTTTAAGTCTATGACATTATTATTTATTGATTTCATTTTGTTTTATTTCTTTGATCACCAACTGCCACGACAACACACTCGTTTTTTTATGCAGTACTCCTGACGAACTTCACCTATTGCCCGCATCATACCGGCTCTTAAGGTAGCTTGTGTTGGAGCAGCAGGACAAGCTCGCCATCCCGCCCGCTGCTTTCCTGCATTATTGCTCAACAAAATACAACGCACCCAGGGGAGAGTTACCATGGTAAATAGGTAACCTATTTACCATGGTATCCCTCCCCTGCGGCGGCTGCTCTTGATCTCCGGCTGCTCTTGATCTCCGTGAACGCACCCGCTGTCTCCAAACCTTGCAGAGCAGCACATTGAAGCGCTTGAAAACACAGCACAACATTCCCTAATAACACTTGCAATGCATTATGACTTCAAAGGTATGGCTTTAGGTCTATGACATTATTATTTATTGATTTTATTTTGTTTTATTTCTTTGATCACCAACTGCCACGACAACACACTCGTTTTTTTATGCAGTACTCCTGACGAACTTCACCCATTGCCCGCATCGTACCGGCTCTTAAGGTAGCTTGTGTTGGAGCAGCAGGACAAGCTCGCCATCCCGCCCGCTGCTTTCCTGCATTATTGCTCACCAAAACACAACGCACCCAGGGGAGAGATACCATGGTAAATAGGTAACCTATTTACCATGGTATCTCTCCCCTGGGTGCCTTTTGTTTTGCGCCGGCTGCTCTTGATCTCCGTGAACGCACCCGCTGTCTCCAAACCTTGCAGAGCAGCACATTGAAGCGCTTGAAAACACAGCACAACATTCCCTAATAACACTTGCAATGCATTATGACTTCAAAGATATGGCTTTAGGTCTATGACATTATTATTTATTGATTTTATTTTGTTTTATTTCTTTGATCACCAACTGCCACGACAACACACTCGTTTTTTTATGCAGTACTCCTGACGAACTTCACCTATTGCCCGCATCGTACCGGCTCTTAAGGTAGCTTGTGTTGGAGCAGCAGGACAAGCTCGCCATCCCGCCCGCTGCTTTCCTGCATTATTGCTCACCAAAATACAACGCACCCAGGGGAGAGTTACCATGGTAAATAGGTAACCTATTTACCATGGTATCCCTCCCCTGCGGCGGCTGCTCTTGATCTCCGGCTGCTCTTGATCTCCGTGAACGCACCCGCTGTCTCCAAACCTTGCAGAGCAGCACATTGAAGCGCTTGAAAACACAGCACAACATTCCCTAATAACACTTGCAATGCATTATGACTTCAAAGGTATGACTTTAAGTCTATGACTTTATTATTTATTGATTTTATTTTGTTTTTTTTTCTTTGATCACCAACTGCCACGACAACACACTCGTTTTTTTATGCAGAACTCCTGACGAACTTCACCCATTGCCCGCATCGTACCGGCTCTTAAGGTAGCTTGTGTTGGAGCAGCAGGACAAGCTCGCCATCCCGCCCGCTGCTTTCCTGCATTATTGCTCACCAAAACACAACGCACCCAGGGGAGAGATACCATGGTAAATAGGTAACCTATTTACCATGGTATCCCTCCCCTGCGGCGGCTGCTCTTGATCTCCGGCTGCTCTTGATCTCCGTGAACGCACGCGCTGTCTCCAAACCTTGCAGAGCAGCACATTGAAGCGCTTGAAAACACAGCACAACATTCCCTTATAACACTTGCAATGCATTATGACTTCAAAGGTATGGCTTTAAGTCTATGACATTATTATTTATTGATTTTATTTTGTTTTTTTTTCTTTGATCACCAACTGCCACGACAACACACTCGTTTTTTTATGCAGAACTCCTGACGAACTTCACCCATTGCCCGCATCGTACCGGCTCTTAAGGTAGCTTGTGTTGGAGCAGCAGGACAAGCTCGCCATCCCGCCCGCTGCTTTCCTGCATTATTGCTCACCAAAACACAACGCACCCAGGGGAGAGATACCATGGTAAATAGGTAACCTATTTACCATGGTATCCCTCCCCTGCGGCGGCTGCTCTTGATCTCCGGCTGCTCTTGATCTCCGTGAACGCACGCGCTGTCTCCAAGCCTTGCAGAGCAGCACATTGAAGCGCTTGAAAACACAGCACAACATTCCCTAATAACACTTGCAATGCATTATGACTTCAAAGGTATGGCTTTAAGTCTATGACATTATTATTTATTGATTTTATTTCGTTTTATTTCTTTGATCACCAACTGCCACGACAACACACTCGTTTTTTTATGCAGTACTCCTGACGAACTTCACCTATTGCCCGCATCGTACCGGCTCTTAAGGTAGCTTGTGTTGGAGCAGCAGGACAAGCTCGCCATCCCGCCCGCTGCTTTCCTGCATTATTGCTCACCAAAATACAACGCACCCAGGGGAGAGTTACCATGGTAAATAGGTAACCTATTTACCATGGTATCCCTCCCCTGCGGCGGCTGCTCTTGATCTCCGGCTGCTCTTGATCTCCGTGAACGCACCCGCTGTCTCCAAACCTTGCAGAGCAGCACATTGAAGCGCTTGAAAACACAGCACAACATTCACTAATAACACTTGCAATGCATTATGACTTCAAAGGTATGACTTTAAGTCTATGACTTTATTATTTATTGATTTTATTTTGTTTTTTTTTCTTTGATCACCAACTGCCACGACAACACACTCGTTTTTTTATGCAGAACTCCTGACGAACTTCACCCATTGCCCGCATCGTACCGGCTCTTAAGGTAGCTTGTGTTGGAGCAGCAGGACAAGCTCGCCATCCCGCCCGCTGCTTTCCTGCATTATTGCTCACCAAAACACAACGCACCCAGGGGAGAGATACCATGGTAAATAGGTAACCTATTTACCATGGTATCCCTCCCCTGCGGCGGCTGCTCTTGATCTCCGGCTGCTCTTGATCTCCGTGAACGCACGCGCTGTCTCCAAACCTTGCAGAGCAGCACATTGAAGCGCTTGAAAACACAGCACAACATTCCCTAATAACACTTGCAATGCATTATGACTTCAAAGGTATGGCTTTAAGTCTATGACATTATTATTTATTGATTTTATTTTGTTTTTTTTTCTTTGATCACCAACTGCCACGACAACACACTCGTTTTTTTATGCAGAACTCCTGACGAACTTCACCCATTGCCCGCATCGTACCGGCTCTTAAGGTAGCTTGTGTTGGAGCAGCAGGACAAGCTCGCCATCCCGCCCGCTGCTTTCCTGCATTATTGCTCACCAAAACACAACGCACCCAGGGGAGAGATACCATGGTAAATAGGTAACCTATTTACCATGGTATCCCTCCCCTGCGGCGGCTGCTCTTGATCTCCGGCTGCTCTTGATCTCCGTGAACGCACGCGCTGTCTCCAAGCCTTGCAGAGCAGCACATTGAAGCGCTTGAAAACACAGCACAACATTCCCTAATAACACTTGCAATGCATTATGACTTCAAAGGTATGGCTTTAAGTCTATGACATTATTATTTATTGATTTTATTTTGTTTTATTTCTTTGATCACCAACTGCCACGACAACACACTCGTTTTTTTATGCAGTACTCCTGACGAACTTCACCCATTGCCCGCATCGTACCGGCTCTTAAGGTAGCTTGTGCTGGAGCAGCAGGACAAGCTCGCCATCCCGCCCGCTGCTTTCCTGCATTATTGCTCAACAAAACACAACGCACCCAGGGGAGAGATACCATGGTAAATAGGTAACCTATTTACCATGGTATCTCTCCCCTGCGGCGGCTGCTCTTGATCTCCGGCTGCTCTTGATCTCCGTGAACGCACGCGCTGTCTCCAAGCCTTGCAGAGCAGCACATTGAAGCGCTTGAAAACACAGCACAACATTCCCTAATAACACTTGCAATGCATTATGACTTCAAAGGTATGGCTTTAAGTCTATGACATTATTATTTATTGATTTTATTTTGTTTTATTTCTTTGATCACCAACAGCCACGACAACACACTCGTTTTTTTATGCAGTACTCCTGACGAACTTCACCCATTGCCCGCATCGTACCGGCTCTTAAGGTAGCTTGTGATGGAGCAGCAGGACAAGCTCGCCATCCCGCCCGCTGCTTTCCTGCATTATTGCTCACCAAAATACAACGCACCCAGGGGAGAGTTACCATGGTAAATAGGTAACCTATTTACCATGTTATCCCTCCCCTGCGGCGGCTGCTCTTGATCTCCGGCTGCTCTTGATCTCCGTGAACGCACCCGCTGTCTCCAAACCTTGCAGAGCAGCACATTGAAGCGCTTGAAAACACAGCACAACATTCCCTAATAACACTTGTAATGCATTATGACTTCAAAGGTATGACTTTAAGTCTATGACATTATTATTTATTGATTTTATTTTGTTTTATTTCTTTGATCACCAACTGCCACGACAACACACTCGTTTTTTTATGCAGTACTCCTGACGAACTTCACCCATTGCCCGCATAGTACCCGGCTCATAAGGTAGCTTGTGTTGGAGCAGCAGGACAAGCTCGCCATCCCGCCCGCTGCTTTCCTGCATTATTGCTCACCAAAACACAACGCACCCAGGGGAGAGATACCATGGTAAATAGGTAACCTATTTACCATGGTATCCCTCCCCTGCGGCGGCTGCTCTTGATCTCCGGCCGCTCTTGATCTCCGTGAACGCACCCGCTGTCTCCAAACCTTGCAGAGCAGCACATTGAAGCGCTTGAAAACACAGCACAACATTCCCTAATAACACTTGCAATGCATTATGACTTCAAAGGTATGGCTTTCGGTCTATGACATTATTATTTATTGATTTTATTTTGTTTTATTTCTTTGATCACCAACTGCCACGACAACACACTCGTATTTTTTATGCAGTACTCCTGACGAACTTCACCCATTGACCGCATCGTACCGGCTCTTAAGGTAGCTTGTGTTGGAGCAGCAGGACAAGCTCGCCATCCCGCCCGCTGCTTTCCTGCATTATTGCTCACCAAAACCGTTCGCCGAAACAAAAATAGGTAAATAGGTAACCTATTTACCATGGTATCTCTCCCCTGGTTGCCTTTTGTTTTGCGCCGGCTGCTCTTGATCTCCGTGAACGCACCCGCTGTCTCCAAACCTTGCAGAGCAGCACATTGAAGCGCTTGAAAACACAGCACAACATTCCCTAATAACACTTGCAATGCATTATGACTTCAAAGGTATGGCTTTAGGTCTATGACATTATTATTTATTGATTTTATTTTGTTTTATTTCTTTGATCACCAACTGCCACGACAACACACTCGTTTTTTTATGCAGTACTCCTGACGAACTTCACCCATTGCCCGCATCGTACCGGCTCTTAAGGTAGCTTGTGTTGGAGCAGCAGGACAAGCTCGCCATCCTGCCCGCTGCTTTCCTGCATTATTGCTCACCAAAACACAACGCACCCAGGGGAGATATACCATGGTAAATAGGTAACCTATTTACCATGGTATCCCTCCCCTGCGGCGGCTGCTCTTGATCTCCGGCTGCTCTTGATCTCCATGAACGCACCCGCTGTCTCCAAACCTTGCAGAGCAGCACATTGAAGCGCTTGAAAACACAGCACAACATTCCCTAATAACACTTGCAATGCATTATGACTTCAAAGGTATGGCTTTCGGTCTATGACATTATTATTTATTGATTTTATTTTGTTTTATTTCTTTGATCACCAACTGCCACGACAACACACTCGTATTTTTTATGCAGTACTCCTGACGAACTTCACCCATTGACCGCATCGTACCGGCTCTTAAGGTAGCTTGTGTTGGAGCAGCAGGACAAGCTCGCCATCCCGCCCGCTGCTTTCCTGCATTATTGCTCACCAAAACCGTTCGCCGAAACAAAAATAGGTAAATAGGTAACCTATTTACCATGGTATCTCTCCCCTGGGTGCCTTTTGTTTTGCGCCGGCTGCTCTTGATCTCCGTGAACGCACCCGCTGTCTCCAAACCTTGCAGAGCAGCACATTGAAGCGCTTGAAAACACAGCACAACATTCCCTAATAACACTTGCAATGCATTATGACTTCAAAGGTATGGATTTAGGTCTATAACATTATTATTTATTTATTTTATTTTGTTTTATTTCTTTGATCACCAACTGCCACGACAACACACTCGTTTTTTTATGCAGTACTCCTGACGAACTTCACCCATTGCCCGCATCGTACCGGCTCTTAAGGTAGCTTGTGTTGGAGCAGCAGGACAAGCTCGCCATCCCGCCCGCTGCTTTCCTGCATTATTGCTCACCAAAACCGTTCGCCGAAACAAAAATAGGTAAATAGGTAACCTATTTACCATGGTATCTCTCCCCTGGGTGCCTTTTGTTTTGCGCCGGCTGCTCTTGATCTCCGTGAACGCACCCGCTGTCTCCAAACCTTGCAGAGCAGCACATTGAAGCGCTTGAAAACACAGCACAACATTCCCTAATAACACTTGCAATGCATTATGACTTCAAAGGTATGGATTTAGGTCTATAACATTATTATTTATTTATTTTATTTTGTTTTATTTCTTTGATCACCAACTGCCACGACAACACACTCGTTTTTTTATGCAGTACTCCTGACGAACTTCACCCATTGCCCGCATCGTACCGGCTCTTAAGGTAGCTTGTGTTGGAGCAGCAGGACAAGCTCGCCATCCCGCCCGCTGCTTTCCTGCATTATTGTTCACCAAAACACAACGCACCCAGGGGAGAGATACCATGGTAAATAGGTAACCTATTTACCATGGTATCCCTCCCCTGCGGCGGCTGCTCTTGATCTCCGGCTGCTCTTGATCTCCGTGAACGCACCCGCTGTCTCCAAACCTTGCAGAGCAGCACATTGAAGCGCTTGAAAACACAGCACAATATTTCCTAATAACACTTGCAATGCATTATGACTTCAAAGGTATGACTTTAAGTCTATGACATTATTATTTATTGATTTTATTTTGTTTTATTTCTTTGATAACCAACTGCCACGACAACACACTCGTTTTTTTTATGCAGTACTCCTGACGAACTTCACCCATTGCCCGCATCGTACCGGCTCTTAAGGTAGCTTGTGATGGAGCAGCAGGACAAGCTCGCCATCCCGCCCGCTGCTTTCCTGCATTATTGCTCACCAAAACACAACGCACCCAGGGGAGAGATACCATGGTAAATAGGTAACCTATTTACCATGGTATCCCTCCCCTGCGGCGGCTGCTCTTGATCTCCGGCTGCTCTTGATCTCCGTGAACGCACCCGCTGTCTCCAAACCTTGCAGAGCAGCACATTGAAGCGCTTGAAAACACAGCATAACATTCCCTAATAACACTTGCAATGCATTATGACTTCAAAGGTATGGCTTTAGGTCTATGACATTATTATTTATTGATTTTATTTTGTTTTATTTCTTTGATCACCAACTGCCACGACAACACACTCGTATTTTTTATGCAGTACTCCTGACGAACTTCACCCATTGCCCGCATCGTACCGGCTCTTAAGGTAGCTTGTGTTGGAGCAGCAGGACAAGCTCGCCATCCCGCCCGCTGCTTTCCTGCATTATTGCTCACCAAAACCGTTCGCCGAAAAAAAAATAGGTAAATAGGTAACCTATTTACCATGGTATCTCTCCCCTGGGTGCCTTTTGTTTTGCGCCGGCTGCTCTTGATCTCCGTGAACGCACCCGCTGTCTCCAAACCTTGCAGAGCAGCACATTGAAGCGCTTGAAAACACAGCACAACATTCCCTAATAACACTTACAATGCATTATGACTTCAAAGGTATGGATTTAGGTCTATAACATTATTATTTATTTATTTTATTTTGTTTTATTTCTTTGATCACCAACTGCCACGACAACACACTCGTTTTTTTATGCAGTACTCCTGACGAACTTCACCCATTGCCCGCATCGTACCGGCTCTTAAGGTAGCTTGTGTTGGAGCAGCAGGACAAGCTCGCCATCCCGCCCGCTGCTTTCCTGCATTATTGCTCACCAAAACACAACGCACCCAGGGGAGAGATACCATGGTAAATAGGTAACCTATTTACCATGGTATCCCTCCCCTGCGGCGGCTGCTCTTGATCTCCGGCTGCTCTTGATCTCCGTGAACGCACCCGCTGTCTCCAAACCTTGCAGAGCAGCACATTGAAGCGCTTGAAAACACAGCACAACATTCCCTAATAACACTTGCAATGCATTATGACTTCAAAGGTATGACTTTAAGTCTATGACATTATTATTTATTGATTTATTTTGTTTTTTTTTCTTTGATCACCAACTGCCACGACAACACACTCGTATTTTTTATGCAGTACTCCTGACGAACTTCACCCATTGCCCGCATGGTACCGGCTCTTAAGGTAGCTTGTGTTGGAGCAGCAGGACAAGCTCGCCATCCCGCCCGTGCTTTCCTGCATTATTGCTCACCAAAACACAACGCACCCAGGGAAGAGATACCATGGTAAATAGGTAACCTATTTACCATGGTATCCCTCCCCTGCGCGGCTGCTCTTGATCTCCGGCTGCTCTTGATCTCCGTGAACGCACCCGCTGTCTCCAAACCTTGCAGAGCAGCACATTGAAGCGCTTGAAAACACAGCACAACATTCCCTAATAACACTTGTAATGCATTATGACTTCAAAGGTATGACTTTAAGTCTATGACATTATTATTTATTGATTTTATTTTGTTTTATTTCTTTGATCACCAACTGCCACGACAACACACTCGTTTTTTTTATGCAGTACTCCTGACGAACTTCACCCATTGCCCGCATCGTACCGGCTCTTAAGGTAGCTTGTGATGGAGCAGCAGACAACTCGCCATCGCCGCCCCTGCTTTCCTGCATTATTGCTCACCAAAACACAACGCACCCAGGGGAGAGATACCATGGTAAATAGGTAACCTATTTACCATGGTATCCCTCCCCTGCGGCGGCTGCTCTTGATCTCCGCTGCTCTTGATCTCCGTGAACGCACCCGCTGTCTCCAAACCTTGCAGAGCAGCACATTGAAGCGCTTGAAAACACAGCACAACATTC
>NW_026707589.1:0-23927 GCF_902713425.1 Acipenser ruthenus
GCAGACGCCCTTATCCAGGGCGACTTACAAGATATCACATTATTTTTACATACAATTACCCATTTATGCAGTTGGGTTTTTACTTGAACAATCTAGGTAAAGTACCTTGCTCAAGGGTACAACAACAGTGTCCCCCACTGGGGATTGAACCCATGACCCTCCGGTCAAGAGTCCAGAGCCCTAACCACTACTCCACACTATAAGTTAACTGCTCTTAGTCGAACTCACTCTCAAATGTAATTATTTACTGTATTCTTTAGTCTGCTCTTCTTATTTTTTACTGATTTTATTGTACTTTATAACTGCTGTTGTCTGTATTATGATACTCTGTAGTGTGATATTTTGTACTGTGATACTTTGTACTGTGATATTTTGTAACAATTATAAATCACCCTGGATAAGGGTGTCTGCTAAGAAATAAATAAATAAATAAATAAATAAATAAATAATAGATGTATCTAATATTATTTCTCAAGACAATATTAGGACGCACAGGCCCTGAATATCAAAAGCATCTTCTGACAGTCCGACTCTTGCTGTCTCTGTCTCAGGGTTCGCACAGGTCCTTAAAACCCTTGAAAGTATGTGAATTTTTAAGTAGTCGGTTCAAGGTCTTAAAACTACTTGAAAATGATGGGTTTTTTAAAAGTACTTGAATTTGTGATGTCAAATAACATGTCTTCATCTCATTTTCAGACAGCCTAGCTTTTTGTAAGATTTGTTTCAGAGAGACTTTCTCAGGAACCCAGTGCAAATGAGCTTCCTTTATGTAACTTGACAAGTACTTAAACACCATATCTACAGAGAATAACACAAACAAACATATAAATTAAAAAATAACTTTCCTTTGGGGAAAAATTGGGTAGGTGACGTGAAAATGTGCTTGTTAAATATGTTTCTAATTGCCTGTGTAGAATCTGATCCCTAGAGAGAGCGTTTTTTAAGTTTAAGTTTAATATAATTATTGTGTGTTAAATAAGTTGTTTTGCGGTTTGCGTTTATGATTAACAACTAAGGTTTTGATTTTAACGAGGCAACTACAGATTTATGGACTCATCAAATATACTGTGTTTACAAAAGAAGAGATAACATTGCTAGGTAGGCATATATATAACAGTGCTCCATACACAGTCACCTCTAAAATAATTGGCACCCTTGATAAAGATGAGCAAAAAAGCTGTATAAAATAAACAACACAGGTAATGAGCTATATTGTAATTTACCAACATATGGAATATATTTGACTTAATTAATGATTCAATGGAATCAACCAAAATTACACATTTCTCAAATTATACATTGTAAGCTGACTGAATGCAGGCACCACTTTTTAGTGTGGAATTAATCACAGAGGCGAACACAGGTTTGGTTGAACCGTGTGCTTTTATTTTGGGTCTTTTCCAGGTTGAAGGACATCAAACAAAAACAAAAAAAAACAACAAATATCTTGCACTGGAGTAGTTTAAAAAAAAAAAAAAAGCTATTTTCAAGGCAAACCAACAAAAGGTTCCAACACTGCTCTGTCCTTCTCTCCTCAGTAACGATCCCCTGTCTAATGAATGTTCAGCCTTTTTATGTGGCTAGGCTGGAGGAGATACTTGTTAACTGCATCAGCTACAGGTGCTGGCCAATTGAGGCACCTTAATTAACATCCCTAACTATGAGCACCTGTAGCACATAGCCCAATTATCTCCTCCTGATCATTGCAGACTGGTTCCAGAGCTGTCAATGATTCCTCCTGTGCTGTTTGCTGGGTCCTGTCAGCCTCTCTCCGGCCCACCACGCGCACCCCCTGCAGGTTGGCCTGTGAGCTGGCTCACAACATTTATTTCCAAAAAAATGAAGTGTCACAATTATTGGCACCCTTGTTTTCAGTACTTTGTGCACCCTCCCCTTGCAAGGATAACAGCACTGAGTCTTTTTCGATAATGTTTAATGAGACTGGAGAACACATTGGGAGGGATCTTAGACCATTCCTCCATACAGAATCTTTTCAGATCCTTGATATCCTTCGGTCTGCACTTATGGACTGCCCTCCTCAATTGAAACCACAGGTTCTCAATGGGGTTCAAGTCTGGAGACTGAGATGGTCATTGCAAAATGTTGATTTTGTGGTCAATTAACCATTTCTTTGTGGATTTTGATGTGTGCTTGGGGTCATTGTCTTGCTGGAAGATCCACTTGCGGCCAAGTTTCAGCCTCCTGGCAGAGGCAACCAGGTTTTTGGCTAAAATGTTCATGATGCCCCAGGACCAGTGGAAGCAAAACAGCCCCATAACATCAAAGATCCACCACCATATTTTACAGTAGGTATGAGGTTCTTTTCTGCACACGCATCCTTCTTTCGACCCTAAACCCACTGCTGGTGTGCGTGGCCAAAGAGCTCTATTTTCGTCTCATCTGACCATAGTACCTGGTTCCAATCGAAGTGCCAATGCCGTTTAGCAAACTCCAGACGCTTACGTTTGTTGGTTGCTTTTTTCTGGCAACCCTTCCAAATAGCCTATTGGCATGGAGGTGGCATCTAATTATAGATTTGGAGACTTGGTGACCCCACTTGAATTTCCCTTTGCCTCCCGAACCATCTGCCTCACTGTGCGTGGAGGCAAGAGAGGGAGGAGCCAAAGCCAGCTCCAGTCAGTAGATCTCCCTGGTGTGAATATTGTGGAGAACAGGAGCAGGGCTGGAGGAAGCCTGAGGTGCCAGAGGGGCTAGAAGAGCCAGATAAAGAAGTGCTAGACAAGTGTGACCATCAGCAGCCACCGGAGGCACTGCTGAGGGAAGTAAAGGAGGAGCAGCTACTACAGAAACCAGAAGTTTTCTGTGGAGAAGTGCACACGGCAAGGGATTGTCAGCCACCACAGGAGGCACTGCTGAGGAAAAAGCAGTGTGACCTGCAGCAACACATACAGACCCAGGATAATGGGAAGGAGTAGTTATAAGCTCAATGGTAGGAGCACCAGAAGCTCAAGAGCCAAATGCAGGAGGTAAAGAAAAGCATGGAGGTTCTTAACCAGTAGAAGGCAACTGCCCTTGACCAGGCCGAGCTGTGGGAGAAGAAATTCGCAGAGTGGAAAACAAGGCCGCAACCAAGTTCACACAGAACCACAGCACTATCAAGTCACTGTAAGGCAAGTTGGTGAGAAAGATATCCAGTTAAGCAAGCTCACTAGTGCTATTGCTAAACAGTCCAGAAGCAAGCCTGAGAGCGAAAAAATGCTGGATGAGGAATGGATGGGAAGAAAAATAATTAAAATAATTAAAACACATTTAGATTCAGGCAAAACCAGAAACTTTTATTGTGTATACCTCCGCAGTGTAATATAGTCCCAAATTTAATTTAATTCATTGTTCGCTTATTAAAAATAAATTGCACACGTTAGTTTATTGTGAATTTCTGCATCGAAAGTGCCATCTCACTAGAAACTGGAGGACTTAATACAACCTGCGATGATGGGCGGAGTTTCAAATGACACTAAGGAAGTAATGAGAGCAGCTGCGATGGAGACTGAAGCCAGATATTGAATATATGCAAGGCACACATATTCTAGTATGTTTTCATCCTTTTGGATCTCAAAATATGTTTTTGTTAGTTGTCAGACACCCTTGCGTCCAAGTCGTGCCAGATTAAGTTGACGATCGAACCAGACTTTATGCACCAATCCGACCGCGGTGTCAGGGGACAGTACCTCAGTTTCCCGCAGACACTTAAAATCCAGGCCGGTAATTCAGGGTGGTCTGGCCTTGTCGTTACATGCTTTTCTAAAAGTTTTCATGACTGACAGGAATACGTTCTTGTTGGTTTTAAACTCGCTGTCAGCAGAGATGTTAAAACTTCTACTGTTAAAATATGTATTTAGTCCAGCTCAGTGTTATAAAACTGGAGACAGAATACTGGTCCACAGCTGAACTTCTTCCACTAGCATAAAATTCCCTTAATCTTGTTGATTTTTTGGACTTATTTCCATAAAATGAATGTCCATATTTTTTTATTTAAGTACATTAACCAGCCCATACTGTAGTTTTTTGTGTGTGTGTGTGTGTGTGTGTGTGTTTTTTCTGTGTGTGTGTGTGTGTTTTTTCAATCTTTGTTTTCTTCTATTTCATAGCTGTTCCTCATCTACTGTTATGTGTCTACTCTTGCTGGTGCACTTATTTTATTTTATCTTTTTCAGGTGGTCTGCTGTCTTCACTCAGAAAGTTGGTGTTGTACCAGTTATGTGGAGTTTCATCCCCAAATATATTAAAGGAAATAGGTAAAATGCCACTTATTTTTGGCAGTGGTTTTGTAACCAATAACAAATAAAATGGCAGTTTGTCATGGAATTTAGAATGTAGTGGTGCATAGTGATTTATTTAGTGTGAAGCGGCTCATTAGTATGCAAGCCGTGCTGTGCGCTATATATACTCATGGTCATGTGATGCTGTTTAACCAATAAGAGGTTGTTATTTTTCCAAGCCGTGATATATATATATATATATATATATATATATATATATATATATATATACAGTGCCTTGCAAAAGTATTCAGACCCCTGACCAATTCTCTCATATTACTGAATTACAAATGGTACATTGAAATTTCGTTCTGTTTGATATTTTATTTTAAAACACTGAAACTCAAAATCAATTACTGTAAGGTGACATTGGTTTTATGTTGGGAAATGTTTTTAAGAAAAATAAAAAACTGAAATATCTTGCTTGCATAAGTATTCAACCCCTGTGCTGTGAAAGCTCCCAGTTTACACCGATGAAAGAAATTGCCCTAACGAGGACACAATTACCTTACCATTGGCCTCCACCTGTGAACCATTAAAGTTTCTGTCACATTTTCTGGATAAAAACCCCACTGTTGAAGGATCATTGGTCAGGCTGTGAATCTGAAGGAAAATGAAGACCAAAGAGCATTCTACAGAAGTTAGAGATAACGTAATATAAATGCATAGATTAGGGAAAGGGTGCAAAATAATATCCAAGTGTTTGGATATCCCAGTGAGAACAGTTGGATCAATAATCAGGAAGTGGAAGCTGCATCACACCACCCAGGCACTGCCAAGAAAAGGCCGTCCCTCAAAACTCAGCGCTCAAACAAGAAGGAGACTTGTGAGAGAAGCCACAGAGAGGCCAACAATCACTTTGAAGGAGGAGTTCAGTGGCTGGCAGTGGAGTAATGATGCACCAGTCAACCATATCAAGAGCTCTGCATAACACTGGCCTGTATGGGAGGGTGGCAAGAAAGAAACCGTTACTCAAAAAGTACCATCTGAAAGCACATCTGGAGTTTTCCAGAAAGCATGAGAGTGACCCAGCTGCAATGTGGGAAAAGGTTTTGTGGTCAGATGAGACCAAAATAGAGCTTTTTGGCCAAAACTCAAAGCGCTATGTGTGGCGCAAACCTAACACTGCCCATGCCTCAAGACACACCATCCCTACAGGGAAGTATGGTGGTGGCAGCATCATGCTGTGGGGATACTTCTCATCAGCAGGGACTGGGCATCTTGTTAAAATTGAAGGAAGAATGGATGGAGCAAAATACAGGGAAATACTGCAAGAGAACCTGCTTCATCGGAGTGGCTCAAGAACAAAAAGGTGAATGTCCTACAGTGGCCCAGTCAAAGTCCTGATCTCAATCCTATTGAGAATCTGTGGCACTATTTGAAAATTGCGGTCCACAAGCGTCGTCCAACCAACCGGAACAACCTGGAGCAAATCTGCCAAGAAGAATGGGCCAAAATCACTCTGACACTGTGTGCAAAGCTGGTACATACTTACCCCAAAAGACTTAAAGCTGTTATTGCAGCGAAAGGTGGCTCTACCAAATATTAATGTGTGGGGGTTGAATACTTATGCAAGCAAGATATTTCAGTTTTTTATGTTTCTTAAAAATATTTCCCAAACATAAAACCAATGTCACCTTACAATAATTGATTTTGAGTTTTGGTGTTTTAAAATAAAATATCAAACAGAACGAAATTTCAATGTACCATTTGTAATTCAGTAATATGAGATATATATATATATATATATATATATATATATATATATATATATATATATATATGTATATATATATATAGTGATCGAGCTGCTCTCTCTCACGTGTGTTGCCCCTTTTAAATAGACCCAGGACACACAGACTGCAATTTTAATATTTACAAAAATAAATAAAATGAAAATAAACACCTAGCTCTTTTCGAGCACTAACTAACACAATCAGGAACCTAAACTAATAACCGGACAGGTGAGCTGTTTACCAGCTGAAAATAAAATAAAACAAAACACACAGGTTTACACAAAAACACAAATACGAAAAGGCTTCACACAGTACCTTTCAGGACTATGACACACAGTCAGGCTCTTCACACAGCAGCCCCGAAGACACTGTCTGCTTTCTTTAAATACCCTGCATCTGGCTCTAATTTACAATGATAGCCAGGTGCCGGTGATTATTAAACAGTAAAATAATAATACAATTATAATTAAACAATTAAACAAACAATGAACGCATGTTTTTATGCAGCGAGAATTTTAACCCCCTCCCTGCTGTGTTACTATATATATATATATATATATATATATATTGTGAACAATCTGTTCTGTATTTTTGTGTGGTAGCCAACTGGCAGCATGAGAGGTGACACCGAGGCACTTGGTAGGGTTGAAGAATAGGCATCTTTATTATTTTCTTAAACAAAAGTTCAAAGTCTCAACAGAACGTTTATGAAAATAAACAAAACAAAAGAAACCCTGCCCACTAATCTCACTTCTTCAACCCTCTCTACTGCTTGCACGAGCTGTCCTCGTTGCAAGGAAAAACATGTTGCTTTAGCAAAGAGACCAGTCCAAGTTCCATCCCGACGCTGCTGGTAACAGTGAACCTGGTCTCGGAACAAAAGTCTTGCCAGGTAAGTGTCAATGGTTCACTTTCTTTATAATCCACAAGGGCTGTTGGGAAATGTAGTTTGTAATCCTTTTCCAGGGGAACAGGTAAGTCTTCCAAGTAATCGAACCCTTGGTCGCCCTCTGCTGGTGAACACTGACATTAACAGCCTGCTGCTTGGCTGGATCCTGACGAACTAAAACAAACAAATAAAACACAACTACCACCGTCCGTGTGGTTTGCTTCCTTCCTGGGATTAAGCAACCAGCCTCATTCAAATAAAACACAGTCCATGAAAAGAATGTAGTTGCTTAAAAGAACACGTAGACTAACAGTCCACAAAGCACAGGCTTTTATTAACTCAGCGCATGCACACTATAGCGCTGGTATAAAACTTTGCCTGTTTAAACTTATTCCGTTTGGCAACAATTAATACAGCTGTAGAAAACGGGTTGAACACTGCATACAGCAGGCGAGTAAGCAGGTGAGTAAAGGTCCATTTAATACGGTGACTTTCTTTTAAAACAGGTACCCACAGAACGCTGTCTTTCTTTTCAAAGAAACCAAGCACAAATGGATCCCGCAAGTCTGCGGTCTCACAGTTACTCACTGAAGAGATCTGTTTGGCGAGTGCACCAGCTCCACTTCATTCCAGGCTGCAGACGCGTTGCAGCTTCCTCCGGCCAGACCACAATATAAGCCCTACTCGCTTTTTATTTTGCAGTCACTCCACACAGGTACCTTCGGTTCTGGAATAAAGTGATCCTTTCTGGTCACCAACACTGTCGCCCTTTTTAATCTCTGTTCCCGTACTTCTGCACAACGAAGCACGCTGCTCTTGTCTCTGTTCCACACCACTTAAACAGTTGCTGTACAATCTGTACCCAGCTAATGAAACGGACCGACAACACCACTCGGTCCTTCAAAGTTGCTGCTATACAAAAAGTACCTTTCACAATTACGTCCCCCTTTCTAATTGCTGACCTGCCTTTTAAACCCCCTGGATTCCCGCGGACATGTCACCTGACTACTGATCTTCGGAATCCTGGGAGTTGAAGTTTCTTTATTTATTATCCCGTTCTGCCAACGTAATGCCCGTCTCTCTAGTTTTGAGCTTTGGGGGAAGATATCAGTATCCCCACGTTCCCGATACCTTCCTCGTGCGCTCAACACTGACGGTCTGTTACAATATATATATATATATATATATATATATAGTAATCTATAAACTGTAACAGAAACCTAAGATGGCATTGTTTTCCTGTAACTCACTGAAGAGGCCCATGCATTATTTCTTATAATACATGGATACCCTTGTGATGCTAATATTAAAGAAGACAAGATTCAGCAGTACAGTTGGGTTTTTTAAACGTATTTCAGTGCTGTACAGACGTTCTATGTCGTTATCCGTCAGTGCTTCAGCTTTATTTGGATGATTGCCTTTACCTTGTTTTAATTTCCTGTTCCTCTCCAGTTTCTTTGAGATACAAATGTGCCAGCTGTACATCTTTTTTGTTGATCATTAATAAACATTTCTGTACTGTGGGTGTTGTCGAGTGATTGAAAACGAGACATTGTCAAGTGATTGAAAACAAGACATTTTGTGTTTGAATTGAAAGTGATGATCTCGAGGAGTCAAAGTTCAAGTATATTTTCCTCTAGAGGTATTATCACTTTTGAACATCATTACTGTGGTATTATGCCTTTTTTTTTCGAATGGCTCAGGATACAAATATAGCCTTCATCCATGTATATATATATATATATATATATATATATATATATATATATATATATATATATATATATATATATATATATATACAGTATATATATATGAATGCCTGGAGTGAGGAGCTAAAAATATTAAAATGAATCCACTCCCTTGAAGAAATTACTTTTGTGAAGATTATACCCTTACTTGAGCAACAGCCCGTGAGTTACCACAGTGTTATTGCATGCATTGATGAGTGTGAGGGGGGAAATAGGAAAGTTAGGCCCCAGGGATGGGTACAGCACTGCCAGCTGCACGGACAATGTGAGTAGGGAGGATGAACGTGGAGAGGCCGGGCCGTCAGGGGCTGAAGGATGCTGTCGAGACCGAATAAAAGTGGGGCGTTATGACGGCAAAACATCCTGGGAGGCGTTCCAATCAAAATTCAGAATGGTGGCACAAGCTAATAATTGGACAGTGAGAGAGAAAGCTGTACAGATGGTAGCAGCACTAGATGGCAAGGCTCAGCGGGCCTTATTAGACCTCACTGAGGTTGTGCTGGGACAATATCAGGCTGATCACCGCTTTGGAGGCCCAGAGTCAGCCACGGCCCGGAGCCAGCCACGGCCCGTAGCCAGCAACTAGCCTCCCATGTACGTCGATCAGGAGAAAAGCTGGGGGTATTCACTGCCGAAATCCGCTATCTGGTGCAGAAGGGGGGGTACCCCCAGTGAGAGAAGGGTCAGTGTAGGAGGGACATCACTGGCCCACCAGATGTCCCAACCCCCCTCGTTGACTCCCCCGCCCCCCCGCCTCCAATGCTCATTCCATTCAGCCCATCAGTGACAACCCTGATCCCCCAGGCCAACAGCGTGAGGCAGGGTCCCGCTTTTGCTCACCCAGTTTGACGTGACCGCCGCAGGGGAGTACTGCCACATTGCCATCCGGATCGGGGGTGTACCCTACATTGCCCTACTTGACACAGGGTCTACCGTGACCCTACTCCACCCTGATCTACTGCCAGCGGGGGCTTCGCTGGAAGTGACCACAGTCCAGCTCAGCACAGTGACAGGGGAACATTGAGGTGGCTGGTCGCACGTTCTACCACCCGGTCTGGCTCACCGAGGTACAAGAACAGTGCATACTGGGATTGGACTTCCTCCGGTTTGCTGGAGGGCAGCTGGACCTAGAGTCCGGGACAGTGAGCTTTAGAGATGGCCCACCGACCCCTTTTCTGTCTACCCTGTCTCTAGCCCAGACCCCTCCCCCCAAACTGCCAGCAGGTCTGCACTTGAAGACCCTGCCACTGCTGCCTCACACACTGTCTGGAAGAGGACCTGCGAGGGACTACAGCCAGCACAGCGCCACCAGCTGTGGGACCTGTTGTTCAAGTTTTGCCACGTCGCCGGAGGATGTAGGGAGGACCCACCTAGTGCAGCACCACATCGACCAAGGGGATGCCCGCCCCATTAAGTAGCGCCCCGCCGCTTGCCGTATGCCGTATGCTGACAGCCCTTGGACCTTGGTCCTCCTCAGTGGTGATGGTGCCGAAGAAGGACGGCACCTGAAGGTTCTGCGTCGACTACCGCCAGGTGAATGAGGTGACAAAAAAAGACTCATATCCCCTACCACACTTCGACGAGTCTCTAGACCTGGTGGCCGGCTCACAATCGTTCCCTTCGTTGAATCTGAGGAGTGGGTATTGGCAGGTGGCCCTGTCACCTGAAGCGAGACCCAAGACCGCCTTCTTGACGGGCCGGGGGCCGTGGCAGTTCCGCACGATGCCGTTCGGGCTCTGCAATGCCACCTCGTCTACTTCAGGCGCTGCGCAAAGTCTTTAGCAGTGTAACAGGGGAGATCTGGACTGACTATCTGGCACATACATGGTACTGCAGGAAGAGGGCATCAGTCTCTTAGGATCCGTCTGTCAGTAATGGCGATGACACATAGAGGTGGGGAAGTGGGTGTGTGGGCTTTCTTATGGGCCTTGGGAGATTGCTCGGCCCATAAGAACTGTGTTTGGTTGTGCATTTGGGTGGCCGTGATTGGGAATACAATGAGAAGTTTAAAGTGCAGATTGTTTCTGTACAGCGGAGCGTGGAAACTGGATACGTTCCGAGTGACCAAAACAGGCAAGCACGACTGAGGAAGACAGCCAGCCTTATATAAACCATTTATTAAAATCTCTGGTTACGTACCCAAGGGGACATGTGTAGTGATAGGGGAACCTTGGCCACCCTAGTGTATAGAGGACAGCGAAGTGTAGGACGGAGACCCAAGCTGACCGGCATAGCGGCAGTGGGGGCACTGCGTAAGCAGCACTTTTGTTTTGTAGTTTTATTACTGTGTTTTATTTTCCTTTTTTATTTCGCCTTTGGTTTTCATTATTATTTTTGAGCACCTGTGAGTGCGCCTGCCTACACCTGTGTTGGTAACCTGTGGTCCTGATTACCGTTGCAGGTATACAGGCCACAGACAACAGTGCCGTCTGCGGGCAAAAATAAATACAAAAGAAAAGAAATAAAAATGGGCCCCAGTGCGGTGCTTTCAAATAAAACTTCTGTCTCCCATGTGTGTCAGTGAATTGCCCACCACCCTTCCACAGGCAGGGTGACCCGGGCAGGCCTGAAGTTGCAACCGGAGAAGTGTCACCTGCTGCGACGGGAGGTGTTGTTCCTGGGCTACCGGGTGAGTGAAAGGGGAATTGCGACGGAGGCAGACAAGATTGCAGCTGTGAGGGACTGACCGCCGCCGACTACCCTCCGCCAGCTGAGAGCGCTCCTGGGGATCACCTCCTACTACCGCCGGTTTGTAGCTGACTTCGCCACCATCACCGCCCCTCTGCACACTCTGATGAGAAAGGAGGTCCCCTTCAACTGATCTGAGGAGAGACAGGAGGCCTTCGACGTGCTCAACAGAGCCCTGTGCCAGGCACTCGTCCTGACTGCCTGTGGCAATGTGCCCCGCCCCTGTGTGTATTTTTGTGTTTTATGTTGTATGTTGCGTGTGTTAATGTTGGGGTATTGTAGTTGGTACACGGGATATAAATGGGTGTGTGCAGCACGAGTTATTTAAAATGTATAATTGTATTTAGGCACGGGGATTGCACTTCACTTCACGTGCATTTAAAGTATTTAATATGTGAGCACGGGGTTGCACATAATTAGTTCACGTGCTGCTGTACCCTCGAGCAAGGTACTTTACCTAGATTGCTCCAGTAAAAACCCAACTGTATAAATGGGTAATTATATGTGAAAAATAATGTTATTGTATGTAAAATTCATGTGATATCTTGTAACACTTGTAAGTCGCCCTGGATAAGGGTGTCTGCTAAGAAATAAATAATAAATAATACCATGATGGAGTGTCCTCTCCTAATCCCCAGGGTCCTAAAGCCTCCACGTTCTTGATAAGAGAGTCCCCGCCATCACAATATACACTACCGGTCAAAAGTTTTATTATTATTATTTATTTCTTAGCAGACGCCCTTATCCAGGGCGACTTACAATCGTAAGCAAATACATTTCAAGTGTTACAATACAAGTAATACAATAAGAGCAAGAAATACAATAACTTTTGTTCAAGCAAAGTACAAGTGTGACAAAACACAATTCAATAATACAGCAGATAATAGTGATAGTTACATCAGGATATGATTAAATAGTGATAGTTACATCAGGATATGATTAAATACAAAATACTACAGGTTAAACACTTGGCAGATTACAGTATTCTGAAGTACAGGATTAAAATAGGGGGCAGATAAGAACAAAATAAAGCACATTTAAATGAAGGGTGATAGTGTCCCAGGATACAAACAGAGGAGTTCTACAGGTGCTGTTTGAAGAGGTGAGTCTTAAGGAGGCGCCGGAATGTGGTCAGGGACTGGGCAGTCCTGACATCTGTAGGAAGGTCATTCCACCACTGCGGAGCAAGGGTGGAGAAGGAGCGGGCTCTGGAGGCAGGGGAGCATAGCGGAGGTAGAGCCAGTCTTCTAGTGCAGGCGGAGCGGAGAGGTCGAGTGGGGGTGTAGGGAGAGATGAGGGTCTGGAGGTAGCTGGGTGCAGTCTGGTCAAGGCATCTGTAGGCTAGTACGAGAGTCTTGAACTGGATGTGAGCGGTGATCGGGAGCCAGTGGAGTGAGCGGAGTAGTGGAGTAGCGTGGGCGAAGCGAGGCAGAGAGAACATCAGGCGGGCAGCAGAGTTCTGGATGAGCTGGAGCGGACGGGTGGCGGACGCAGGGAGGCCAGCCAGGAGGGAGTTGCAGTAGTCTAGGCGGGAGAGTACCAGGGCCTGGACCAGGAGCTGGGTAGCGTAGTTGGTGAGGAAGGGTCGGATTCTTCAGATGTTGCTCAGGAAGAATCGGCAAGTGCGTGCCAGAGTGGAGATGTGCTGGGAATAAGAGAGGCAGGGGTCCAGGGTGACTCCGAGGTTCTTAGCGGAGGAAGAGGGAGAGAGTGTTGTAGATTCCAGAGGAACAGAGATAGAGAGATCAGAGGAGGGGGAGGAGGAGGGAAAGAAAAGGAGGTCAGATTTAGAGAGGTTGAGTTTGAGGTGATGCGAGTGCATCCAGGAGGAAATAGCAGACAGACAGGTAGAGATACGGGAGGAGATGGTGGAGTCAGAGGTGGGGAAGGAGAGGAAAATCTGAGCATCATCAGCATAGAAATGGTATGAGAAACCATAGGATGCGATGAGGGGGCCCAGGGAGCGGGTGTAGAGAGAGAACAGGAGAGGACCCAAGACTGACCCTTGGGGGACTCCAGTTAAGAGAGGGTGAGGTGTGGAGGTTGCTCCACGCCAGGTTACCTGGTAAGTGCGGTTGGAGAGGTAGGAGGAGAACCAGGCCAGAGCAGTGCCAGAGATCCCCAGGTCAGCAAGAGATGATAGTAGAATAGAGTGATCAACAGTGTCAAAGGCAGCAGAGAGGTTGAGGAGAATTAGGACAGAGGAGAGAGAGGCAGCTCGGGCAGACTTAAGTGAGTTGGTGACAGACAGGAGGACGGTTTCAGTGGAGTGAGCAGAGCGGAAGCCTGATTGGAGAGGGTCAAGCAGAGAGTGGTTGGACAGGAAAGCAGAGAGCTGGCGGTGTACAGTCCACTCGAGGGTTTTGGAGAGGAAGGGTAGGAGGGAGACAGGACGGTAGCTCTGGAGGGAGGTGGGGTCGAGGGTAGGTTTTTTGAGGAGGGGAGTGATAGAGGCTTTTTTGAAGGCAGAGGGAAAGATACCAGAAAGTAGAGAGGTGTTGAGGAGGGAGGAGATGAAGGGGAGTAGAGCAGGAGCAGCAGCTTGAAAGAGGTGAGTGGGGAGGGGGTCCAAGGCAGACGTGGTGGGTTTGTGACCCTGGAGCAGGGAGGAGAGGTCAGAGTCTGAGAGGGGCAAGAAGGTGGAGAAGGAGGGCGAGTTAGTAGGGGATGTAGTGGGTGTAGGGGTTGGAGCAGGAGGGGGTGCGGGGGAGGGAGAGGTGTTAAAGAGTTTGCGGATATCTGAGATTTTAGAAGAGAAGAAGGAGGCAAAGTCATCAGGGGACATAGAGGAGGGAGGAGGGGGGAGGGTTTAAGAGGGAGGAGAAGGTAGAGAATAGTTTACGTGGGTTGTTAGTGGAGGCTTGGATTACAGATTGGAAATAAGTACATTTAGCAGAGGAGAGAGTAGAGGAGAAGGAGGAGAGGAGAGTGCGGTAAAGGTCTAGGGCAGCAGGGAGTTTGGTTTTCTTCCATTTCTTTTCAGCAGATTGCAGTGTGATTCTTGCCAAGCGGAGCGCAGAGGAGAGCCAGGGATGGGGAGGGGAGGGGACAGAGGGAGTCGAGGGAGGAGGTGAGTGAGGAGAAGAGGGTGGAGGTAGCAGAGTCTACGGAGAGTTGTGAAAAGGAGTCGATAGGAGGGAGGTGAGAGAGAGCAGTGGAGGCAAGGACAGAGAGTGAGAGAGATCGGAGGTTACGGCGAGAGGTGACAGTGGGGGTAGGAGGAGCTGGGAGAGAGGGGAGAGACAGAGAAAAAGAGATGAAATAGTGATCAGAGAGGTCCAGGGGGGTGACAGAGAGGGTGGAGGGGCAGCAGGCCCTGGAGAAGGTGAGGTCCAGTTGACGGCCAGCTTTGTGGGTAGGAGGGGACGGAGAGAGACAGAAGTTGAAGGAGTGAAGGAGAGGGAGGAATCCAGCAGAGTGGCTGGGGTTGGAGAGATGGATGTTGAAGTCACCCAACAGGACAGTCAGGGTAGACAGAGAGGGGAGGGAGGAGAGTAGATAATCGAGTTCATCCAGAAAGTGAGTGAGAGGCCCAGGGGAGCGGTACAGAACAATGAGCAGGAGTTGACAGGGAGAGGTTAGTTTTTTAGAACACCCCCATTTTTCCAGTTTTTATTGAAATTTAAGCAGTTCAAGTCCAGTGAATAACCTGAAATGATGAAGCGGTAAACTGCCAGAGGTTAAAAAAAAAAAGTTTAAGTTACCAAAAACTGAAAAATAATGTACATTTCAGAGTTATACAAAAAGGCCTTTTTCAGGGAACAAGTAATGGGTTAACAACTTACAGCTGTTCTGCAGCAATGGAAGTAAATTAAGCCTTGAAAGTTGATGCTAACAATTCCTACAGGTGTCCCAACTTTTGTTGATTACTTACAAACCCTCTGTCTGTATAAAAGCAGTGTTGGAACAGACTGTGTTACTACACCCTCTTAAGCATTATTTGGACAGTATTGTACTGCAGGAAGTAGTATATTGCTCTCATAATGGCGAGAAAAAGGCAATTAACAAAGGAAGACAGACAGACCATTATAACCCTGTCACAAAGACGGCCGGAGTGGGTGGCGTCAGACCAGAAGCAGGAAATAAACAGACAGAGATTTGGGGTTTGGTGAAGCTGAGCGAATGCTTTCGCTCAGCATTTAATAACAGAACAGAAAATAAAAGGTTTGAACAGACAAAAACACTGGACACGGCACTTGCGCCAAAATAAAAAGACAAACAAAACGAACTAAACAGTGCACAGACAGACGAACAAAACACGGTGAGCAGATTTAACTATTTACGCTTTTACGATACACAATTACCTCCGTCTCCAATCCCGTTCTCCACTCACCGAACACCCAACCTGACTGAATGAAATGTGCATCTATATATACTGTTGTGCTGGGATTCAATTACTAATTAATTATTCACTTGAATCCCAGCACGTGAATTAATTCTGTGCAACCCCGTGCTCACATATTACTTTTAATCAACACGTGAAGTGATTTGTGCCCTCCTCGTGCCTAAATACAAATCTACACTTTTTAAATACATGTGAAACACAGACCCGTTTATATCCCGTGTACCAATCTATACACCGACATTAACACACGCACGCAACATACAACACATAACACACAAATGCACACAGGGGCGGGGCGCATTGCCACAAACCCTTAAAAGTGTAGGTCTTTCCTTTAGAGAAATTGCAAAGAAAGCCAAGGTGTCAGTGAGTACAGTTTCCTACACCATCAAAAGGCACTTGGAAACTGGAGGAAACTCTGACAGGAAGAGGTCTGGCAGACCCAAAGCCACAACAGAATCAGAAGACAAGTTTCTGAGAGTCAACAGCTTGCGTGATAGGCGGCTCACAGGACAACAGCTTCAAGCGCAGCTTAACACTGGTCGAAGTAAGCAAGTCTCAGTTTCAACTGTGAAGAGAAGACTTCGAGCTGCAGGTTTGACAGGTCAAGTGGCAGTAAGAAAGCCATTGCTAAGATGGCAAAATAAGAAAAAGAGGCTTGCCTGGGCCATGAAGCACCGCGAGTGGACTACTGAAGACTGGAAGAAGGTCTTATGGACCGATGAATCAAAATTTTAAATCTTCGGTTCATCACGCAGGGTTTTTGTACGCCGTCGAGTAGGCGAAAGGATGGTTCCTCGGTATGTGACACCAACTGTCAAACATGGAGGAGGAAGCGTGATGGTCTGGGGCTCTTTTGCTGGATCCAGAGTCGGCGACTTGCACAGAGTGAGTGGCACCCTGAACCAAAACTGCTACCACAGCATTTTGCAGCGCCATGCAATACCCTCTGGTATACGCCTAGTTGGTCAGGGGTTCATCCTACAGCAAGATAATGATCCAAAACATACCTCCAGACTATGTCAGAACTACCTTAGAAGAAAAGAACAAGACGGTAGAATTCAAATCATGGAATGGCCAGCACAGTCTCCAGACTTAAACCCCATCGAGCTGGTTTGGGATGAACTGGACAGAAGGGTGAAAGCAAAGCAACCTACAAGTGCAACATATTTGTGGGAGCTTCTGCAACAGTGTTGGGAAGAACTTTCCGAACAATATTTGATTTCCATTGTAGAAAGAATGCCACGAGTGTGTTTGGCTGTTATATTTGCAAAAGGTGGCTACTTTGATGAGTCAAAAATTTAGATTAAATTTTGTTAAACAAAACGATTCCATGATTTCTTTTTTTATCTCCAATTGTTTATTTGTTCTATGCTTTAATTTCAGAGTACATTGAGACATTAAACTGCGTAAATTTCAATAAAAACTGGAAAAATGGAGGTGTTCTAAAACTTTTGACCGGTAGTGTATATATGCGTGCACAATGAAAACACAACAGGCTAAGTACATCAGTAGCTCATCGGGCACATATATAATGGTATTTACATTTTAAATAGTGAGCAGATAGTTTTGTGATTGTTTGAGTAGTATTGTTCCTAAGGGTAATAAAATACTGAGCTCAAGTCATGTGATTTCATAAAAATGCCAGGTGCTCAGTGTTTGTTATTTGAGTTGAGTTAAAATTGCGAAAATGAGTTGATTAAGAATCTGTATAAATAGCCATTCGAAAATACATGATTTTAATTAACACAAGAACAGCGAAATGATTGATTGAAGGAGGACGGTCTGTGAGAGAAGTTGCCTGGAGAATGAGATGTTCTGCTTCAACAATCAGCAGACTAGTCCAGAGAAACCAGGGAACCAGCTCTGTGAGGGACAGGCCACTTCCTGGAAGGCAGCAGGTCTCCACACCGGCCCAGGACCATTATGCTGATTGTTGTGTTGTTCAAGCCAACCCGTGGGGCAACTGTGACTAGCCAACCTTCGCCAGCTGGCTGCAGCTGCAAAGGAAGAATGGCGAAACATCCCACAGCAGTCTATCCAGAGGCTGATCAGGTCTATGCGTCAACGCTGCCAGGATTGTGTTAATGCTCACGGAGGTCATACCCGATATTTACTTTGTAATGTTTTCAGTTTGACAGTGTGTCACATTTGTGGAGGAGTGTCCCGTCCCTTTGTTTATTATTTATTTTATATTATGATTTATGCTTATATTATTGTTTTTATATTTTTAAAAACCTTGTGAGCATGCGTGACTGATCAGCTAGTGATTTATTTAGCTAGCTGACAGTCCTGCATCCGTATTAAACTCGTGCAGACGGTGACCATCTCCTGAGTTAATTAATTGATTAATTGTTGCTAATCGGGAGATGGTCACTGTATATAAACCTGCAGCTCTCTACCCTTGCGGAGAGTGTAAGCGGCGAGACCGGTTTTGAGAGAGAGAGGAGATTAAAATATAAACAGCTGCTAAGTATCGTGCTGGGGTAAAACCAGCACGCTTATTTGTTTATTTATATTTGTTTGGCCAATGTGCGCTTTTGTCTGTAGTGTTTAATTTTCTTTAAATCTTTTGCAGTTTCACCCGCCCATTCATTGTTTATGTGTTGTTCCTTCCTGGTCCGTGACATCATCGCAGCAACAGCTCGGCCACACATTGTATACTGAAAACTTATCATGATTCTTTGGTCTGTATTTTTGTTCACATTTTCTGTGATTTGGTTTTATCTCTCTGTTTAAAATATTTGATTAAATTAATAGACCTGAGTGTTGTGTTTCTTTTATGCATCAGTGTGTGTATACAGTGCTGTGAAAAAGTATTTGCCCCCTGTCCGATTTTCTGCATTTTTGCACATTTTTCACATGGTATTTGGTCAGAGTTTTTTGTGGGTTGTAGTAGTATATAGAGGGAGTCTAAGGAAAACAATGACACCAAAGTTTGGTGCTTCTTCATTTGTTTAGTGTGCAAGGTAATCAAACATGCAATCTTCAGGTGTGAAAAAGTTATTGCCCCCCCAAGTTAACTCAACCCAATTAAAGGGATAATTAGGGTCAGCTGTTTGAGTACTTTGGTTAACAACCAGGCCTGATTTGGGCCAGCCCTGCCCAATATAAATCTGACTAACTTTGGCCCTTACTATCAGAGTGAAGTTGTCAGCACGGAGGTTCTAGAGGCACATCATGCCACGAACAAAAGAAATTCCTGAAGACCTCCGGAAAAAAGTTGTTGATGCCTATCAGTCTGGAAAGGGTTACAAAGCCATTTTTAAGGCTCTGGGGCTCCACCGAACCACAGTCAGAGCCATATTGTCTAAATGGAGAAAGTTTGGGACAGTAGTGAATCTTCCCAGGAGTGGCCGTCATGCCAAAATCTCTCCCAGAACAAGGCGTAAAATCGTCCAGGAAGTCACAAAGAACCCTAGAACAACATCCAGGGATCTGCAGGCCTCCCTTGCCTCGGCTAAGGTCAGTGTTCATGACTCCACCATCAGAAAGACACTGGGCAAAAATGGAATTCATGGCAGAGTAGCAAGGCGGAAACCATTGCTCACTAAGAAGAACATGAATGCTCGTCTCAAGTTTGCCAAAAAGCACCTGGATGATCCTCAAGAGTTCTGGAACAATGTTCTATGGACAGATGAGTCAAAAGTGGAACTTTTTGGCCGACATGGGCCATGTTATGTCTGGCGAAAACCAAACACTGCATTTCGACAGTAAGAAACTCATACAAACGGTCAAGCATGGTGGTAGTAGTGTCATGGTTTGTTGATGCTTTGCTACATCAGGACCTTGACGCCTTGCCATCATTGAAGGAACCATGAATTCTGCTCTGTATCAGAGAATTCTACAGGAGAATGTCAGGCCACCCGTCCGTGAGCTGAAGCTGAAGCGCAGCTGGGTCATGCAGCAAGACAATGATCCGAAACACACAAGCAAGTCTACATCAGAATGGTTGAAGAACAAGAAATTGAACGTTTTGGAATGGCCTAGTCCTAAACCCCATTGAGATGTTGTGGCAGGACCTGAAACGAGCAGTTCATGCTTGAAAACTCACAAATGTCATTGAGTTGAAGCAGTTCTGCATGGAGGAGTGGGCCAAAATTCCTCCACGGCGATGTGAGATTCTAATCAATAACTACAGGAAGCGTTTGGTTGCAGTTATTGCTGCTAAAGGTGGTGTAACCAGTTATTGAGTCTAAGTGGGCGATTACTTTTTCACATGGGGGCATTGGGTGTTGCATAACTTTCTTAATAAATTTTTGTGTTATTTGTTCACTCAGGGTCCCTTTTATCTAATATAAGGTTTTGGTTGAAGATCTGATAACATTCAGGTGTCAAAAATATGCAAAAATGCAGAAAATCAGACAGGGGGCAAATACTTTTTCACGGCACTGTATATATATATATATATATATATATATATATATATATTGTAAACTATTTGTTTGGTGTGGTAGCCAAATTGATAGTCGGAGAGAGCACACAGGACAATAGGAGTATAATAAGCTGGTAAGTTTATTTATTTTTAACATGAATAAAAAAACAAAAATAAACAAAAGAAAAACCTGCCCTCTGAGCTCTAACTGTTTTCTTTTTCCTAACCTTCTTACAGGTAAAAAACGGTCACTTCGTGTTTGGATTACTGAGTGTGGTAGACTGTGGTATACAGACGTGTTCAAATTTGTTGGTACCCTTACAGATCATTGAAATAATGCTTCATTCCTCCTCAAAAGTGATGAAATTAAAAGCTATTTTATCATGTATACTTGCATGCCTTTGGTATGTCATAGAATAAAGCAAAGAAGCTGTGAAAAGAGATGAATTATTGCTTATTCTACAAAGATATTCTAAAATGGCCTGGACACATTTGTTGGTACCCCTTAGAAAAGATAATACATAATTGGATTATAGTGATATTTCAAACTAATTAGTTTCTTTAATTAGTAGCACACGTCTCCAATCTTGTAATCAGTCATTCAGCCTATTTAAATGGAGAAAAGTAGTCACTGTGCTGTTTGGTATCATTGTGTGCACCACACTGAACATGGACCAGAGAAAGCAAAGGAGAGAGTAGTCTGAGGAGATCAGAAAGAAAATAATAGCATGGTATAGGTAAAGGCTACAAGACCATCTCCAAGCAGCTTGATGTTCCTGTGACAACAGTTGCAAATATTATTAAGAAGTTTAAGGTCCATGGAACTGTAGCCAACCTCCCTGGGCGCGGCCGCAAGAGGAAAATCGACCCCAGATTGAACAGAAGGATAGTGCGAATGGTAGAAAAAGAACCAAGGATAACTGCCAAAGAGATACAAGCTGAACTCCATGGTGAAGATACGTCAGTTTCTGATCGCACCATCCGTCGCTTTTTGAGCGAAAGTGGGCTCCATGGAAGAAGACCCAGGAGGACTCCACTTTTGACAGAAAAACATAAAAAAGCCAGACTGGAATTTGCTAAAATGCATATTGACAAGCAAAAATCCTTCTGGAAGAATGTCCTTTGGACAGATGAGTCAAAACTGGAGCTTTTTGGCAAGTCACATCAGCTCTATGTTCACAGACAAAAAAATGAAGCTTTCAAAGAAAAGAACACCATACCTACAGTGAAACATGGAGGAGGCTTGGTTATGTTTTGGGGCTGCTTTGCTGCGCCTGGCACAGGGTGCCTTGAATCTGTGCAGGGCACAATGAAATCTCAAGACTATCAAGGCATTCTGGAGTGAAACGTACTGCCCAGTGTCAGAAAGCTCTGTCTCAGTCGCAGGTCATGGGTCCTCCAACGGGATAATGACCCAAAACACACAGCTAAAAGCACCCAAGAATGGATAAGAACAAAACATTGGACTATTCTGAAGTGGCCTTCTATGAGTCCTGATCTGAATCCTATCGAACATCTATGGAAAGAGCTGAAAGTTGCAGTCTGGAGAAGGCACCCATCAAACCTGAGACAGCTGGAGCAGTTTGCTCAGGAAGAGTGGGCCAAACTACCTCTTAACAGGTGCAGAAGTCTCATTGAGAGCTACAGAAAACGTTTGATTGCAGTGATTGCCTCTAAAGGTTGTACAACAAAATATTAGGTTAGCGGGTCCCATCATTTTTGTCCATGCCATTTTCATTTTTTTTATTATTTACAATATTATGTTGAATAAAAAATCAAAAGCAAAGTCTGATTTCTATTAAATATGGAATAAACAATGGTGGATGCCAATTACTTTTGTCAGTTTCAAGTTATTTCAGAGAAAATTGTGGATTCTTCGTTTTTTGTGGAGGGGTACCAACAAATTTGAGCACGTCTGTATGACTTCCTTATTCACAGGGGGATCTCAAATACGGCCAGCAGGTAGCACTGTTCCCCAGAACAGTGTCGGAACACCGGTAGGTATGCCCAGTTGCCCTCTGGTGGACACCGGTCACAGTTGCAGCTCCACAGGTAAGTATAGACAGTGTCCACGTTTTGGCAACCCTCAGTGTATTATCAATTTGTAATCATTTGTCTGCTTCTCCAGGTTCCTTAATTTTCCCCTGAAGAAGGAGTGACTGACTGTTGACCACTCTGTCCCTGGAGCGGTGCTTTTTAACAGCCAGCCTGGTGTGTTCACAAATTACTAAACAAGCTACAACACATTGGCTTCCGTGGGTTTCTTCAAAACCAAATAATAACACTTTTGTTTTTTAAGTGTGTTGTATTGCTCCTCGCAATCCTTTTCACGTCACACACGGTTCTTTTCCACTTTATCTCTTTTGACCAAACGTAGGTCTGACAAAACAATAAAACGGTACTACTCGCCTGCACGCAGGAAGACAACCAGGTACCTTCCCGCTTGTAATACCTTCTTCTCTTTCACGTTTAGAAAGTCTCACAGCAACCCAGTTGCGTTCTTCCTCCACACTCCTACACCCACACTTGTACACTCTGGGGGTCCTTTTTATCATCCATTTCCCCTGCTACCAGGTCACCTGTTCTCTTACTGCGCTCGGGCTTTTGGGAACTGGAGTTTTGTTGTTTTGGTTCTCTTTTATATGAGGGCGAAATACCAGTTTCCCCACGTCCCTGGTACTCCCTCCTCTTATTATAGCCTGACCATTCTTCACACATCCTCTCCCTCAGCTCAAACCTACCAGGTCGAGCATCCTTTTTACCCCAGCAATGTACCCTCGATAACCCATCTGCGTTTGTATTTTTTGACCCACTTCTATGTTCTATCGTGAATTTGTATTGTTATAGGGCCAAGAACCACCTGGTCACTTTGGCGTTCTTTTCCTTATTCTCCTTCATCCATTTTAATGGTGAATGATCGGTGACCAAGGTGAATTCTCGGCCCAACAGATAGTATTTTAATGTTTCGACTGCCCATTTTACGGCTAATTCTTTTTCTACATCTGCATATCTGGATTCTCCAGGTAGTAATTTATGGCTAAGGTACATTACTGGGCATCACTTTATATTGTAATAGGCCTAGGGGAGTCGAAAATGCAGTTTTCTCTTTCGAGATTGGCGTCAGGGGAATCTGCCAATATCCTTTGGTGAGAGCAGTGTGTAGTGGGCAGCAGTGTGAAGTAGTGGTTAGGGCTCTGGACTCTTGACCGGAGGGTCGTGGGTTCAATCCCAGGGTGGGGGACACTGCTGTTGTACCCTTGAGCAAGGTACTTTACCTAGATTGCTCCAGTAAAAAAAAAAAAAAAAAAAAAACCAACTGTATAAATGGGTAATTGTATGTAAAAATAATGCAATATCTGTATACTGTGTATAATGTGATATCTTGTAACAATTGTAAGTCGCCCTGGATAAGGGCGTCTGCTAAGAAATAAATATAATAATAATAATAATAATAATAATAATAATAATAATAATAATAATAATAATAATAATAATAATAATAATAGTGTGGTCAGGTACTTCGCCTTCCCTAGTTGCTCGATTAACTCGTCTACTCGTGGCATGGGATATGAATTGAATTTTGAAACCAGATTTAGCTGACGGAAGTCATTGCAGAACCTCCACCTCCTGTTGGGTTTGGCTACCATAACAATGGGACTGTTCCAGGGGCTGGAGGATTCCTCAATGATGTCAAGTTTTAACATATGTTTGTTCTACTTCATGAATAATGTCTACCTTCTTTGCCTTGGGTAGACGATATGGTTGTACTCTCACCCAGACATCTGGGGGAGTCGAAATGTCATGCTGGATACCCGACGTGCGACCTGGGAGATTAGAGAAAACATCTTCATTATTGACCACTA
>NW_026707590.1:0-23917 GCF_902713425.1 Acipenser ruthenus
TTGCTGGGTACAAAGGGGAAGCAGCTACGTCAAAACCTTCCCTTGCGCTGAGAAAGTAAAACAGCCGGCCGGAGCTAGTGTTTATATATTAGTCTGTGTTGCGTGTTTGTTTGTGTCTGTAGTAGAGGAGCCAGAGGATGGGAGGCTGTGGCCGGAGAGCCAGCTGAATCCCCAGAGCACGCCCCTCACCACACAGCACAACAACGCACAGCGCACACACCACAATCCCCGGAGGAAAAGTTTTCGTGCACAGAGGATTGTGGTTAGCGAAGTGTCTTTTTGTTTACTTTTGGACCCTGAACCTTTTTGTTACCCAAAATACCATCGTTGGTAGTGGGCTTATTATTGTTTTGTTTTGGATTTTGTTGTGAACTTTCTGTTGGATTTATTAAACTTTGATTATTGTTGGGAAACGGCAGCCTGGACGTTACACTCTTTTGCACTGCACCAGTCATCCTTACCACAGTTGGTGATCAGAAGAGGGATCAGGGATGGCCGCCGCCGCATTGGGAGCAATACTGGAAGCGCAGGAGCGAAGACATCAGGAGGGAATGGCGACCATGATGGAGCGGATGCATTCCATGTTCCTGGAGGCCAATCGAGGGGGGGGGACCGGCGACCGAACCAATGCCACCCATTCCCAGGATAAGCGTGGTTAAGATGTCGCTGGAGGATAATCCCGAGGCCTACTTGGTAGCTTTTGAAAGGCAGGCTACAGCAGCACAGTGGCCTCGGGATTGGTGGGCTACCCAGTTGGGCCCCAATCTGATCAGGGAGGCCAAGGCAGCCTACCAAGCCTTAACAAACTCGATTATGATCGTGTGAGGCAGGCCATTCTCCAGCGACTGGATATTACTGAAGAGACCCCCCCAGGACCTCGACCCCGTGTGGTGGCGCAACAACTGGTGGACCATGTGACCCGGTGGCACCAATAGTGCGGAAAAGGTAACTGAGCTCATTGCTTTGAGCAGTTTGTGAAGGTGCTGGGGCTGGACACCCGGACCTGGGTCAGTCACTACCGTCCCACCACGCTGGATGCAGCAGTTCGATTGGCTAAAGGTTTCGAGGACGCCCTCCCATCTGCTCCAGTGGTCACCCTACCTGCTCCTGCCTCCAGTAGACCGCGAGCGGCGGCACCACCACAACCACCACCACCATGCTTCACCCCCACCACCCATGGACCAGCACTGCAGCGTCACCCCATGGGCGGCCTCCCTCCAACACAATGGAGAGCGAGGGCAACCCCCAGGGGGGTAAGAGCAGAGTACCCCTCCCTGCTGCCAAATCGGCAATGGGACACGCAGGCTCCGTGGGCACCCTTTCCCCCATCTGTTACCGGTGCCGGGAGGTCGGTCACCTGGCTCGGAATTGTCCGGCTGCCATGGAGTGTGGGGTGACCTCCAATTACATCCTGACAGCACCAGGTAAGTCCAGGGTTAATGATTGGGAGGGGCCTTGTGTTGTTAATGTACGGGTTGGTGAAGTGACCACCCATGCATTAGTGGACTCAGGATGTGGGCAGACTTTAATTAGACAAGCTCTATTAAAGGGGGTACCTTGGTGGTCACAAGGGGTCGTGGTCATTTCCTGTATTCATGGGAATAACAAGGACTACCCCCTTACCAAATTAGATTTGACAGTTGGATGTCATGCCCTTCGCCTAATCGTGGCTGTGGCAGACAAGCTGCCCTATCCAGTTATTTTAGGTCGAGACTGGCCGCATTTTGGTAGCATGATTAACAAAACAGTAAAGCCAGTCTCCGGTAAGACCATGGGAGCAGCGGGGGAAACTATTGGGAATATTTTCCAGCTGCACACTGATTTGTTCCACTCTCGATTTCACCCAAAAAAAACAAAAATAGAGCGAAGGGTTGAAAAATGGGAAGGAACATTAATGAAACAAGGCTGGGGTTTGGTGGGGGAAGCCTCAGGATCTGTCAAATGTAAGGGAAAGGGGGTTGGGACCCAGTGTGACCTGCGGGGGCAGCTTACTGAGGCTCCCAGTGCTGAAGCTACTTTAGCTCCGCTCGATATCCCGAAGTTCTGGGACCGTGATGTGGACCTAGCATTGGAACAGAAAAACAATCCTTTACCGGCACACATCTGGGGGCAGGTTCGGTCTATTGAGGGGAAGGATGTAGAGGATAGCTGGCCGCTTACATATCCCCACCACATTATTGTCGGGCATTTACTATATAGAGAATCCCAAGCCATGAGCACAAGTCAGATTGTAACACAACTACTCGTTCCCCGGTCTTTTCGACGTGAGTTCATGAGGTTGGCTCACGATGTCACCTGTTCGGCCCATTTAGGTATCGATAAGACTCAGGACCGAATATTGGCTCGATTTTATTGGATGGGAGTTTTTAGTAAGGTGGCACGATATGTAGCGGAATGCCAGCAAGTAACGCCGGGGCGGGTTCGCCCGGCCCCGCTGGTCCCACTGCCCCTGATCTCAGTTCCCTTTGAACGCATTGCTATGGACATAGTGGGTCCATTGGGCCAGTCTGACTAAATATACGCACATTTTGGTAGTGGTGGACTGCGCAACCAGATATCCAGAGGCAGTACCATTGAGATCCACTAGTGCCACAGCCATTGCTAAAGAGTTAGTGAATATCATATCGAGAGTAGGGATTCCAAAAGAAATCCTCACTGATCACGGAACGAACTTCATGTCACAATGTTTGAAAGAATTATACAAATTGATGCAAATTAAGTCAATCCGAACCTCCGTTTATCACCCGCAGACGGACGGTTTGGTGGAACGTTTTAAACAGACCTTGAAACAGATGCTGAAGCGGTTTGTCAACCAAGAGCAAAAACATTGGGCTAAACTCCTCCTTTACCTAATGTTTGCAGTGAGAGAGGTGCCTCAGAGTTCGACCGGGTTTTCTCCCTTTGAACTGCTGTATGGGAGGCAACCACAAGGTATCCTTGATCTTGTGAAAGAAGGGTGGGAGGAGCAAACAAAAACCTCCAAAAACATAGTCAAATATTTAATTATGTTAAGAGACCGCCTGGCATTGGTTGGTCGTTTGGCACAGGAGAATCTAAAACTAGCTCAGCATCGCCAGGAGCAACAGTACAATAAACAAGCACGTATTCAGACTTTTCGGCCAGGTGATAGTACTGTTGCTAATTCCCACATCGGAATCTAAGTTGTATGCTAAGTGGCAGGGGCCATATGAGGTGGTTCGGGAAATTGGTAAAGTAAATTACGAAATTAGACAACCCGATCGCCGAAATAAAACTGACATTTATGATATCAATTTGCTAAAACCCTGAAATGAAAGGGAGGCCCTATTTGTAGCTGGTGACAGTTTGGAAGAGGATTTTGGTCCCACTGTTAATCCACCAGCTACAACTCATATTCCGATGGGGGAACAGTTACTTCCGGATTAGAAATGAGAGCTCTACCAGTTAATGGAAAGATTTGATGATGTTTTCTCTGACTTGCCCGGCAGGACTAATGTTATTTCTCATGCTATTATTACTCCACCAGGGGTCAGGGTCCGGGAGAGACCGTACCGGATCCCGTAGAGTCGCAGGGTTCCTGTTCACAAGGAGGTGGAGCATATGCTCGAGCTTGGAGTCATTGAACCTTCCCGGAGGGAGTGGTGCAGTCCTATCGTGATGGTGGGCAAGAAGGATGGCTCCACTCAGTTCTGTGTGGATTTTCGAAAGGTTAATGCCATCTCCAAGTTCGATGCATATCCAATGCCCCGGGTGGATGAGCTCCTTGACCGACTGGGTAAGGCGCGGTTGATTTCGACCTTGGACCTGATGAAGGGATACTGGCAGATTCAATTGACTCAGAGCTCGAAAGAGAAAACTGCTTTCTCTACCCCAGATGGCTTGTTCCATTTCCAGACCATGCCCTTCAGGTTGCATGGAGCTCCCGCCACCTTTCAGAGACTGATGGACCAGGTCTTAGCTCCCCATCATCAGTATGCCGCCGTGTACATTGATGATGTGGTGATTTTTAGCTCCACCTGGAGGGAGCATATTGTTGGAGTTTCTGCCGTCCTGCAGTCTCTGAGGGAGATGGGGCTAACAGCAAAGCTGGGCAAGTGTTCATTTGGCAAACAGGAGACCCAATATCTTGGCTACATTATGGGTAATGACCAGGTGAGGCCAATCGCCTCCAAAGTCCAGGCGAAGGTGGAGACGGCAATCCCGAGAACCCAGTCACAGGTGAGATCGCTACTGGGGTTAACCGGCTATTACCGCTGATTTATCCCCGAGTATGCCACCATAATTAACCCCCTGGTAGATCTCACCCAAAAGGCAGCTCCAAAAATAGTTAAATGGACAGGGCAGTGTCAGGAGGCATTTGATTTGATCAAGAAGCAACTCTGTCAAGCTCCTGCTCTGATTTCACCAGATTTCAGCAAAGAGTTCATCCTGCAGACCGATGCCTCCCACATTGGTCTGGGGGTGGTCCTGTCCCAACAAGTTGACGGGGTAGAACACCCTATTATTTATTTGAGTAAAAAAATGGATCCTAGGGAGATTAACTACTCTGTCATTGAGAAGGAGTGTTTTGCCATCAAATGGGCTACTCACGCTCTTCGCTATTACTTGTTGGGGCGTTCTTTCTCTCTTATCACTGATCATGCTCCGTTAAGGTGGTTACATACGATGAAGGACAATAACGCTCGGATAACTCGGTGGTATCTGGCGCTGCAACCCTTCCACTATACAGTGAAACATTGTGCAGGTAAGGAGCATCAAAATGCAGAGTTTTTTTCAAGGGAGGGGGGACCATTGGGGAATGTAGAGTTGGCCGAGTGTTCCTTCAGCATCACTCTGAGGGGTGAGATATGTGATAGAGAAGGAAAGGATCGATGTTGTAAATCTCCCTCCCGATTAGAAAGGGCACTGTGTAAGGGGGAAGGTATGCTGCCTTCTAGATCTGCCATCTCGGTGGTAGGTGGAAACCGGAAGGTGACCATATTAAGATGGGTGCATGGCTGCAAGTACTCAGGACGATTCCATTGCAGTCAACTGCGGAGCAGCCCTCTATTGGAGAAACCATGGCGACGCGCTGACTGCAGGGAGGAGTTTGCTGGGTACAAAGGGGAAGCAGCTACGTCAAAACCTTCCCTTGTGCTGAGAAAGTAAAACAGCCGGCCGGAGCTAGTGTTTATATAATATTCTGTGTTACTTGTTTGTTTGTGTCTGTAGTAGAGGAGCCGGAGGACGGGAGGCTGTAGCCGGAGAGCCAGCTGAAACCCCAGAGCACGCCCCTCACCGCACAGCACAACAATGCACAGCGCACACACCATGATCCCCGGAGGAAAAGAGCACAGTTTTCGTGCACAGAGGATTGTGGTTAGCGGAGTGACTTTTTGTTTACTTTTGGACCCTGAATCTTTTTGTTATTTTTACCCAAAATACCATCGTTGGTAGTGGGCTTATTATTGTTTTGTTTTGGATTTCGTTGTGAACTTTCTGTTGGATTTATTAAACTTTGATTATTGTTGGGAAACGGCAGCCTGGACATTACACTCTTTTGCACTGCACCAGTCATCCTTACCACAGGGACCCAAAGCCGAAGCGCCACAATACACAAATAATCCCATTCCACTCTGTCAAAAGCTTTTTCAGTATCTAATGACAGAACAGAGGGCAATGGCGATCCCTCAGCCAGATCTATAACATGAGGTGAACGACGCAAATTATCCAAAGCAAGTCTGCCTTTCATAAACCCCATCTGATCGTGGTGAATTAGGGAGTGAATACATGAGTCAAGTCGACAAACTAAGCACTTAGCATAAATTTGTAAGAGACCGTGGACGATAGATAGAACATTCTAAAGGATCATTCCCCTTTTTCAAAAGAAGGGAGATCAACGCAGACTTCTGGTCTCTGTGAAAGGAGCCGATTTCTGACAACTAGTTAATTGACTTTAGGAGAAGGAGGCCAATCTGTTTCCATAGTAATAACAGATGTTCTGGCGGTAAACCGTCCAATTCCAGGGCACGACCTTTATTCATTGCACATACAGCCTCCTCCAGCTCCTGTAACGTCAGAGGCTTGTCTAGCATTGAAGCTAGACAACTATCTCCTCACGGGGGCGTGAGGAGATAGTTGACAGATCTTAAATCATTTGAGTAGTTTTAGGAGAATGTTTGGATAAAGAGAGAGAAGTGTCCAACACTGGGTTGAATAGCTGATTGAAATCTCCAGCCAATATAACAGGGATATTCCCCAATGAAGCCAATGTATGCATAATCTGGTCGAAAAACTGTGCATCGAAAATATTTGGTGCGTAGAGAATGGCAATACAGACCTCTACGTTATTCAACAGCATAGTCACATAGTAGAATCTTCCCTCCGAATTGGAGATGAATTTTAAGGTTCAGCTGTCTCTTTCCAAGAATAAGGACACCCCTACGATTATTCTGAGCAGAGGAATGCACAATTACCTTGGAATGTTTATTTTGAAAATGAGCAACATCACTTGAAAGCAGATGAGTTTCCTGCAAGCATGCAATATCAACCTTATTTCTTAAGAGATAATCTAAGCACTGTGCTCGCTTTACAGGACGGTTGGCCCCTCGCAAATTCCATCAAATATATTTGCTTGCGATTGTAAGTCACCCTGGATAAGGGTGTCTGCTAAGAAATAAATAAATAATAATGAATTAATGATAACACTAGCCATGATCAAAGATAGGAATAAAGATCAGAGAGAGTGAACTAATAAAAGACGTAGCACTCAGAAAGCAAAGAGATGCAACATAAAGAAAGGCCATCGACTCGGCACTCATCATAGAGCAATATCTTAAAGGACAGTAGCATAGTAATGTCAAAAGCACAGTAAAATAAATTGAGAAGGGAGTGTGCTTACACAAATGTAGAATAATAAAGGTGAGAGCCAGAGGGAGCATACTGCATATTAGATATCTCAAGCCACAGTTAGCATTTTTACGCTCTTTGATTCCGCTCCCTATCTACCCCCAAATTCCAACCTCCCCTTCCCTGCTTCTACCTCCCCAGCTTCCATTCCCACCCCCCAACCAATCTATCAATTGTCATCATGAACCAGATTACCCTGAGGGGACTTGCTGTGAGCTAAACCACCTCGCAAATAAGAAAAATGAACTGCAACTTGAACAACTGTAAACAACATGCACATATTTAGGGAACTAATTAGAGTACAGATTGTCAACAACTATAACATTAATGTCACAGACAGTAATAATGATTGTGGAAATTAGAACAGCCATGTCTCCCGATTATTAGTAATGAACCGCAGTAGTATTCTTAATAGGGTTATCATACCCTCTACAGTGTAGATATCTCCTTGAGTACCCTACACAATGACTAGATCAATGTCAAGAAACAACAAGTGTAAATGTGCAAACCTGTCAGGTCACTCAGTCAGTCATAGGAGGAGCAAGATGTTTCCACTCCCATACCTTAACAGAGACTAATAGAAGTCGATTGGAGTAAAACAGAGAAAACATCCACAGAAAAAGGATGGCTGTTTTTTAAAAATGTAGTACTAGAGGCATAAAACAATTACATCTCAAAAGTAGACAAATCTAAATCTAAAACAAAATAGCCAAAATGGTTTAATAGATCAATTCAAAAAAATATTTCAGCAAAAAAAGGCACTTTACAGAGCATTTAAAAGGGACGAAAAACAAAAGTACTTGGAACTGCAAACACAAGTCAAAAATGAAGTTAGAAAGGCCAAGAGAGAGATAGAAATGAACATTGCTAAGGGGGCTAAAACCAATTCTAAAATGTTTTTCCAATATTATACCAGCAAGAGAACATGCAAAGATGAGGTTAAATGTCTAAGAGATACAAATGGCAAAATCACAGACTAAGAAAAAATAAAGCAAATATATTAAATGATTACTTTTCACATGTTTTTACAAAGGAGGATACGGACAACATGCCCCACATGTCAACCTGTTCCTATCCAGTTTTAAATAACTTTAGCACAACAGAGGCAGAAATGTTAAAGGGACTAGGAGCTCTTAAAATAAACAAATCCCCTGGGCCGGATGAGATCCTCCCAATAGTACTCAAAGAAATGAAAGAAGTTATTTACAAACCGCTAAGTAAGATCATACAACAGTCTCTTGATACAGGGGTTGCACCGACAGACTGGAAAATTGCAAACGTAATACCGATCCACAAAAAGGGAGACAAAACCGAACCAGGTAACTGCAGACCAATAAGCCTGACTTCTATTATATGTAAACTTATGGAAACTACGTAAAGTAGTATGGTAACAGCATCCTGGGAGACAGTCAGCATGGTTTTAAGGAAAGGGAGATCATGTCTAACTAACCTGCTTGATTATTTTGAGGATGCAAAATCAACAATGGATAATTGGAAAGCATATGACATGGATTATTTAGATTTCCAGCAAGCTTTTGACAAAGTCGCGCATAAAAGATTAATTCTCAAACTGAACGCAGTAGGGATTCAAGGAATTGCATGCACATGGTTTAAGGAGTGGTTAAAACAGAAACTACTGATTAGAGAAGAAACCTCAAAATGGAGTGAGGTAACCAGTGGTGTACCACAGGGATCAGTATTAGGTCCTCTGCTATTCTTAATCTACATTAATGATTTAGATTCTGGTATAGTAAGCAAACTTGTTAAATTTGCAGGACACAAAAATAGGAGGAGTGGCAAACACTGTTGCAAGAGCAAAGGTATTTCAAAATGATCTAGACAGCATTCAGAACTGGGCAGACACATCGCAAATTATATTTAATAGAGAAAAGTGTAAAGTACTGCACAGAGGCAATACAAATGTGCATTATAAATATGATACTGAAATTGAAGAAGGAATCTATGAAAAAGATCTAGGAGTTTATGTCTTCATCTAGACCAGGGGTGCCCAATCATGGTCCTGGAGGGCTGATGCCGTCCTGGTTTTTGTTCAAACTGTATTGGACCAATTAGGCTTCTAATAAGGGCTTGATTGGTCGAATTAAGTAATTTAGGGCACAGTTGCAACAAAAGCCAGGAGGGACATCGGCCCTCCAGGACCAGGATTGGGCACCCCTGATCTATACAATGTGGGGAAGCTATAAAAAAGGCAAACAAGATGCTTGGATATATTGTGAGAAGTGTTGAATTTAAATCAAGGGAAGTAATGTTAAAACTTTACAATGCATTAGTAAGACCTCACCTAGAATATTGTGTTCAGTTCTGGTCACCGCGTTACAAAAAGGATATTGCTGCTCTAGAAAGAGTGCAAAGAAGAGCAACCAGAATTATGCCGGGTTTAAAAGGCATGACAGGCTTAAAGAGTTGAATCTATTCAGTCTTGAACAAAGAAGACTACGTGGTGATCTGATTCAAGCATTCAAAATCCTAAAAGGTATAGACAATGTCGACCCAGGGGACTTTTTTGACCTGAAAAAAGAAACAAAGAAACATGGGGTCAGAAATGGAGATTAGATAAAGGGGCATTCAGAACAGAAAATAGGAGGCACTTTTTTACACAGAGAATTATGAGGGTATGGAACCAACTCCCCTGTAATGTTGTTGAAGCTGACACCCTGGGATCCTCCTGAGATTCTGGGATCAATAAGCTACTAACAACCAAATGAGCAAGATGGGCCGAATGGCCTCCTCTCGTTTGTAAACTTTCTTATTTTCTCATGTTCTACCCTTGAAGGTACGAAAAATAGCAATCAGGGGCAAAGCTAGTCCATCTATACCGACACTCCATCCGGACTAAGGGATGAGAAGGGTCCTGCATGTAGAGGGATCAATAGACACCGTCGTATCCTGAAAGCGCTGAGCCAAAAAGGAATTGACCTCTTCAGGATTAGTGAAAAACAGACGCTCCTCTCCATGGTTGACTTTCAAAACAGCTGGTTACACTAAGAAATTGTCCACTCCCTGGGAGAAAATCTTCAATCTCACTTCACCAAAGGCCCTCCTCTTTGCAGTGACGACAGCAGAGTCATCCACATAAAAGGAGAGCTTTTGACCCTCTACGATGACTGGAGCGGATTTTCAAGCAGCCTGGAGAATCCATTGTCGATCAGGAATTGAAATATCATGGTGTGTGGTTTATTGTAGTCCCGAGGGCCACCTGTGTATACACAATGTGCTCTATTTAACTACAGAAAAGGGCGGTCATTGGAGAATTTCAGGATTGGATACCAATGTGGAATTTTTTGCTGAAGAAAGTGGATCGGATCATTGCCTTCAGCCCCTTCAGGAAGCCCCACCAGTCTAACGTTACAACGAAGATTTCTGTCCTCAAGGTCTGCCATCTTATCCTTCATAGTATCAATACAAGGGTTGCTTTGATTAAACTCTTCTTTCTGTTGGCAAAGGTCAGCTTTGGTAATAGCCAGCCTGGCAGTTAGCTGTTTCATAAAGGAAACAATATCTTCAACTTTCTGTTTAAGAGCAATGAGGATAGTATCTGTTTATTTTAAAGACATATTTGTCATTTGTTGTTGTCAAATAGTAGTTTTTAACACAAGGTGTTGGCAGAGGAACTAGAAAATGCAAAGTACATACCCAGGTACTCTTATTCCACGTACAGAAGCCTATCTACATGCACATTACTCCTGGTCAAGATGTGCTGCCAACCCGACTTCTAATGTCAAGATATTTTATAACATTATATATGTGTGTGTGTGTGTGTAATTATTATATATATATATATATATATATATATATATATATATATATATATATATATATATATATATATATACTGTTTCTCCAAATAAAAGGGTAACCCTGGCAACAGTAATGGACTATCTATTATCTTGTTCTGAGATAGCTAGGACCAGTTTGAAGGAATTGCGAAGGTGAGATAAGGGATCTGTCACATTGACATTTCTGATTTCCATGTGTTACAACTGCAACCTGGAAAGGCTGATGATTTCCACTTATCTGATGATCTCAAAGCCTTTGCATCCTTATGAGCTAGGTAAGTTAAATGAAAAAATCAGCTGCCAACAGGGTAACCAGAATAATGCACGTTTCTATTGGGTTAAAGCTACACTGTCCCAAAATAGTTGCCTTTTATATTTAAACAATATGCAACAGCAGGGTGTGCATTGCTGTAAATAATCACCTTCCTTGGTGGGCTGTGTAAACCATGCTTAACAAAGTTCAGCATTTAAACTGTATTTTTCATTATTTTGTAAAGGGAAATGTTAAAAATACAATTATAAAAATTGAAATGATTACTTTCTAAGTACATTTCCTCATCGGTATTGTAAATTGAAGCTTGTAACTCCCACATGACCACAGCATACAGTATGTGACAGTGGAAATCACAGTGAACTACTGTGTCATCGTTCTGGATATATTAAAATAAAGAGAACTAATTTAAGACTGAACTAGATCAACACTGAAATTAAATGAAAATAAACAACAACAAACAATTGTGTTTTTTTTGCTTTGAATGTTGTATACTGCACCCTTTTACTGTAGCTCTCCATTTTAACCTTTTATGCAGCCACTCTGTACCACAGCTCCAATAGATAATCCAGCTAGCATACCAGCTGTCCCCCTGTCCCATCTGCACACATATGCAATCTCAAGATCAAAGCACCCTTCAGTTCTTGACTCTAAACTTGTGGGCAATTGACATAAAGAATCTAAAGCCCCTTTCATACTGGCACTCCTACCGACCTCAGGATGTGGTCAACACACTTTGACCTGGGTTGAACGAGACAAAATGCAAGACAGCCGATGAAATAATAAACAGCCACGCCTGCGTGAAGGTTTCATTTCCACAAGGAACGTTTTTGTTTTTTCTGTTTAGACATATTTTGTTTCTTGAGACACACCATGAGTGAGATTGCAGCAGGGATGAAGAAACATTTGCTCCAATCAGCATTTGGGCTGACAGTTCAATCCAGAGAAGCTTGGATAAAAGCATCTGTAACAAGCTGCTTCCGGGGCATTGATACATGCGTCTGTCACCCAGGTCAACCCAGCTTTATCAAAAGCAGTGTGAAATCACGTAGCCGACCCGCATGACACCGGGTCCTGAAAGTGTGAAAGGGGCTTTAATCTACACACATTTTTTCAGCAGTTACCATAAAAAGGTACCGGAAGGCAGAGATGCACTTCACTCTCTGTTGCTTTCAATGCATGTCCAGACTAGTCAACGCCATGTCAAGCCAGAAGCACTGAAATGAAACTATTCAATTTTATTTTAATACTGTCTACATACCCCAGTAAGGTACTCTCTTTACTACTACAGTTACTGATTTTTTATTTGAGAATGTACAAAAAACATAGAAAATCAATGCAGTTATTGTGCAGTTAACCCTCTAGATACCCTCCTTATGGTATATACTGTAAAGTTTGTGCTGTATGTTGTGTATTTGTGTAGTACTACCTAAACATGTCCCTTTGAAATGAATATGCATTGCATTTTAACTTATTTGCTACAATGGTCATGGGATGAAAAATGTTTTAGTAAATCTTAACACAAGTTGCAGTAAAACTACCCGACGAAAGAAAAAAGAGGTGAGTCACTTCCCTGCTTTCGTTCAGATAAGTCAATTATTTCAATAGATTTGTTTACGTACTTTCAAGCTTTTATGCATTTTAAATAAATGAGGTATAACATGGTATGGCTAAAATGAAACACTGTTTTAATGGTAAAATGAAACACTGTTTTAATTGTAAAATTAAGGACAGTGCCTGAAGCTTGTCTGTAAGCTGCAAACAAATTGGAAGTGGGGGAATAATAGAGAGGATTTAATAGAGAACTGTTTTTGTAACGCTGTGTCATGAAATTACTAACAGTTTGCTTATGTTTGTACATATGCTATCATCACAAAATATATAAAACTGAGCTTAAACCTTCTAGCACCTGCTCCCCATAACTCCCTGTGGCAAAGTGCCTGAGTGGAAACAGGTGCAGGAGTGATGCAGTGCGTTAAAGAAGCAGACAGAGATAATTGTAATCCGGTTTGGAAATGTTTTTATTTTATTTTCCAGGTCTGGTGACCAAAACAGTAATCCCTCAGCAATAAACAACAATGTGTACTGCATGGGGTAAATAACAACAGGGTTGCAATCCCAACTAATAAACAATAATATCCACCTCACAATAATACATACACGGTCACCAGTCCTGGGTGTGTGCAGTAGTGCTTGTGGTGGGTGATACAGTTTCTTTAATGACAATTGCCGTGGTGCTGTTTTGGCTTAGTGCTGGCCCTTGGCGACAGCTCCGGAACTGTGTTAGCTGTCTGGTAACGTACAAGACAAGACAAGACAATTACAAACAAACAAAACACAACACTCACGATACTGTTCTCAATACACAGGGTCTCTCACAGTCCTTCTCAGTTCAAAACACAAACCAAAGTGAAGGAACTGATTGCAATTCTCTGTCCCCTTTTATGCTGTCACACATGACCCCTTGGTAAACGAGTGCAACCATGCCACGTCATTTCCCTTCCAGGTCAATGCGTTATTGCAACGGAGTCCCGTCCCCTTTCTAGCTTGCCGACTTCCCTTGAACCCTGGGAAAGAACTGTCAGGCCAGCCCGTCCAGGGAACTCTATTCTCACTGCTTAGCACCCTCACAGGTCGGGAGGGAGATTTACAACCAAGTATCATTGTATTTCTGTCACACTCCCCCACTGTCCCTGCAAGCACTGCGGCACATAACACCACTCTTTTAAAGATACAGCAGCTGAAATCAGTAATACAACTATAACACAAACGTCTGCAGCTGGTGGTTCCCCAAGCTCTTAGGGAGACTGTACTGTATGCTGTGCATGGTGGACTGGCCACAGGACACTTCGGTGTCACCAAGACCCTGGAGAGATTCTGGAAGTGGTTCTACTGGGGGTGGTGCTGGCGAGATGCGGAGATGTACGTTCGCCACTGCGACCAATGCACCATTGTGACAGGGTCTTATGTCACGTGTGTGGGTAGCCGCTGTTTAGCAACACAGAGAGACAACTGGGGGTGGAGTTGAAATGCCAGCACAGGCGTGCAGGATTTATTAATGAAAAACAGAAACGAAAGTAAATAAAGGTGGTCATGTGACGTTACCAGCCATGTTAACGCACAGAGGACACATACAGCAAGCTGTACAAAAGGCAAAATAAAACACAGTACAAAAACTACAAATAAAAGGTGCCCCAGAGGGCGAGCGCTAGCCTTACAAATGAGGCGTCCCACTCCAAGAACCGGCTACACTACGTAACCCTCGCTATACATCACATGGGATCACTATCCCCTAAACTAACCTACTGATGAGCCGGTACTCATACAACGACTCGTGCTGCTTCATACGGCCTTCACAAGCACCGCTTGCAGTCTCAGGGTTGCGTAGCTGTCGTTCCAGCCGAGCGGACCCTCTCCTCCCGAGTATACGCCGCTCCCCTCGGGCATGGCGTTGCAGTCGCCCCGAGCCATCTCCCGCGGATGTTTTTGAACTGACAGACACTCGGTCAAGACCCGCCCACCTGCTGATTGAGGTCCAGCACAGCCAATCACTTGCTGCCCTTCCCCTCAACCAAGCCTAGCAGGCAGCAAGTCTCAATTGAGCACCCATCTGTAAAACAATAATTCAATCAAACAAATCAACTCCAAAACGATACACAATAAACCCATTTCCCCATACAAATTATACCAACACTAAATACACACGTGCAGGGCAATCGCTCTGCTACAACCACCCAAAAGGGTCCCCTGAACCACTCCTGTGCCCTGTTCCAGCAGTTACCAGGTGGGGGCACCACTGGAGCGAATGGCAGTGGACATCCTGGGACTTCCCCGGACCGAGAGGGACGACCCGTATGTCCATTACTTCACCAAGTGGCCCAAGGCGTATACCATCCCGGACCAGAGAATCACAGAGGTGCTGCTAGATGGCATGTTCAGCCAGTTTGGGGTCCTGGAGGAGCTACAGTGATCAGGTGCAGGTGTTCGAGGAGGTGTGCCGGCGGCTAGGCATCCGCAAGACTCGGACGACACTGTTCCACCTGTAGAGTGGTGGCCTGGTGGAGCGGTTCAACAGGACCCTCGCCACCCAGTTCACCATTTGGACCTCCCGACACCAGCACAATTGGTACCAGCACCTGTCCCTGGTCCTGATGGTCTACCAGATGGCCAGCCAGGAGTCAGTCCGACCATCAACCCCCCCCCTTCCCCGAGCCAGCTGGACCAGAATACCTCCAGCAACTCCATGACTGACTGGACGCTGCGCACACCTTCGCCCAGGAGCACTTGTCATCGGCTGGCCAGCGGCAGAAGCGGGCTCATAATACCTGCTGCCGGGGGCGCGGTTTCCAGGCTGGTGAGCCAGACTACTGCCCCCGGTGGAAGAAAGGGCCCTGCCTCAAGTTGACCAGTCATGGGGAGGGTCCCTGCATAGTGTTGGAACGGCTCTCTGACGTGACGTACTGGGAAGGGCTGCGGACACCAGAACCGCCTGGCTCCTTATCACCCCAGGATGGACACAGTTGTCTCTCAGACCAATGAGGAACACATCACGGGTCACCAAGACAGTGGCCCCCTGTCTCCACACTCACCAGTGCCAGAGGCTGGGGGTCTGGGCGACGGGATCCAGTCCGAAGCAGGCCCTCAACCAAACTTGCCCTCAACTAAGTGAAGCCAGCATTCCCGTCAGCCGCCTTTAGGATTGTTTGAGGGACACTGGACATTCAGCCCTAATGTGTGGGCAACGTAACGAGCACGGCCGACTGCACACTGCGCCGCCTGCCAGATGCTGTGAGAGGTGTTCGTCTCAGGACTGGCAGCGATATGTTAATTAGTTGTGCAAATAATGCTGGGATTGGGGAACTATTTTGGGGAAACTGTTTGATTGTTATTACTTCTTGTTGTTTTACCCTTTTATTGTTGTCATGTTCTGTTATTGATTGAGACGGTTGTTTTGTTTCATTGTTGTTTATCACTGTGGGTTAGGAGAATGTCTGCATCTGTTGGGGTAGTGGGCTGCCAGCACGCATGACTGTGTGAGTGAGAGTGGTTTTACACTGCTTGTTGATTACAGTAATAAAACACCCTAAAAGAGCTTTGTGTCTGCCTCTCTCCCTTCGGTTAAAGAATCCAAAACAGTGCTTATTTGCACCAGCACCATTATAATGTGATAATTATAGCATGTCCGTGAAAGAAAAACACTGATGAGCAAATATATGAGATATTGTGAAAAATACTGGGTATACCTTCCAGTAAGTATCCTAAGCCATTTTTCAAGATTAGTTTTTCGTGCACTGTTTTTTGATATCGCACTCAGGGAAACAAGATTAAATCAATCAATTATTTTTTAATCGGTCAAATCCCCCAGTTGTGATTTATCCAATAATCATTAATTGATTTAAACCCCTAATACACCAGCCAGTGCATTGGAACATTTCGCTCAAAATTTGAATATCCTGGCTCTCTGGCGACTACAAAATCCCACAGCTAGAGATTATACTTGCTTCTCAGCTAGACATAAAACACACTCCAGAATTGATTATATTTTAGTTTCTCCTGAATTAATTTCCAGTGCCAATACAGTAAGGATACTTCCTGCATTTTTTTCAGATCATAATTCATTGCAATACAAATTTCAATTTCACCCTAGTACAACACAGAGAGCTGTACGATGGCGATTTAACATTACTTTACTTCAAAACTCAGAATTTGTCACCCAATTTAAAATGAAACTAACAGATTTTTTAGAAATCAACAAAGATTCAGGTAAGGACCCTGCCATGGTAAGGGAAGCTACTAAAGGGTTTAAAGATTCAGGTAAGGACCCTGCCATGGTATGGGATGCTACTAAAGGGTTTAAAGATTCAGGTAAGGACCCTGCCATGGTATGGGAAGCTACTGAAGGGTTTAAAGATTCAGGTAAGGCCCCTGCCATGGTATGGGACTCTACTAAAGGGTTTAAAGATTCAGGTAAGGACCCTGCCAAATATTTAAAGATATCTCTAAATCATTTTAAGATATCTAAAATACATTTAGAGATATCTCAAAATGATTTACATATATCTTTAAATTGAGCTTTAAATGAGATATCTAAAATGCATTTTTAGATATCTTTAAATCATTTAGAGATATCTCTAAATAATGTCCTGTTCATTTAAAGATATCTCTAAATCATTTGAAGATATCTTCAAATAACTTCCTGTTCATTTAGAGATATCTCTAAATCATTTAGAGATATCTCAAAATAACTTCCTGTTCATTTAGAGATATCTCTAAAACATTTTAAGATATCTTCAAATAACTTCCTGTTCATTTAGAGATATCTCTAAATCATTTGAAGATATCTTCAAATGAACAGGAAGCTATTTTTTGAGATATATTGAAATGACTGCCTGTGAAAATGCTCTATGTTTTCAATGGACTTCCTGTCTATTTAAAGATATCTTCAAATGAACAGGAAGTTATGTAGAGATATCTCTAAATGATTTAGAGATATCTCTAAATGAACAGGAAGCTATTTGAAGATATCTCTAAATGATTTGCAGATATCTTTAAATGAACAGGAAGTTATTTAACAATATCTTCATATGATTTGCAGATATCTTTAAATAATATGTGGATTTGGCTAGCATGGTGCGCCAAACTCTCATTTAGAGATATCTTAAAATGAGGGTTTTAAAGATATCTGTAAATTATTTGAAGATATCTTCAAATAACTTCCTGTTCATTTAAAGATATCTCTAAATCATTTGAAGATATCTACAAATAAACAGGAAGCTATTTCGATATATCTGGAAATGACTTCCTGTGAAAATGCTCTATTATTATTTGTTTATTTATTTGTTTATTTAGCAGACGCCTTTATCCAGGGCGACTTACAGAAACTAGGGTGTGCAGAGTCACTTACAATTACGTCACACCCGAAAGACGGGGAACAAGGAGGTTAAGTGACTTGCTTAGGGTCACACAATGAGTCAGTGGCTGAGGTGGGATTTGAACCGGGCACCTCCTGGTTACAAGCCCTTTTCTTTAACCACTGGACCACACAGCTCTATGTTTTCAATGGACTTCCTGTCTATTTAAAGATATCTTCAAATGAACAGGAAGTTATTTAGAGATATCTGATTTAGAGATATCTCTAAATGAACAGGAAGTTATTTGAAGATATCTTCAAATGATTTACAGATATCTTTAAATGAACAGAACGTTATTTTAAGATATCTTTAACTGATTTACAGATATCTTTAAATGAACAGAACGTTATTTTAAGATATATTTAAATGATTTACATATATCTTTAAATGAACAGGAAGTTATTTAGAGATTTCTTTAAATGATTTAGAGATATCTTTAAAACCCTCATTTTAAGATGTCTCTAAATGACAGTTTGGCATGCCATGCTAGCACAATCCATACGGTTTCCACAGTATTTAAAGATATCTGTAAATCAATTTGAGATATCTTTATTTCATTTTTAGATATCTCAAATTGATTTACAGATATCTTTAAATTAATTTTAGATATCTTAAAAACTGCACAATTAAAGATATCTGGAATTCAATTTAAGATATCTGGAAATGTTTTACAGATATCTCTAAATATTTCAAGATATCTTGAAATGCAATTTGAGATATCTCTAAATGATAATTTGGCTTGCCATATTCTGGCAAATTCTAACTGGCTTTCTTTTTGCCACTCTCCCATAAAGGCCAGTTTTGTGAATGACCCGGTCTATTGTTGCCATATGCTGTTGTCTCCCAGCTCAGCCGTGGAAGACTGTAACTCCTTTAGAGTTGCCATAGGCCTCTTGGTGGCCTCCCTGGCTAGTGCCCTTCTCGCCTGGATACTCAGTTTTTGAGGACGGCCTGTTCTAGAGAGATTCACAGTTGTGCCACATTCTCTCCATTTCTTAATAATGGACTTTACTGTGCTCCAGGGGATATTCAATGCCTTGGAAATGTTCTTATATCCTACCCCTGATTGGTGCTTTTGAAGAACCTTATTCTGGATTTGCTTTAAATGTTCCTTCGTCTTCATGATGTAGTTTTTGTTAGGAAATGTACTAACCAACTGTGGGACCTCCCAGAGACAGGTGTATTTAACCTGAAATCATGTGAAACACCTTAATTGCACACAGGTGGACTCCATTCAACTAATTATGTGACTTCTAAAGACAATTGGTTGCACCAGAGCTTATTTAGGTGTGTCATAGCAAAGGGGGTGAATACTTATGCAATCAATTATTTTCTGTTTTATATTTGTAATTAATTTAGAACAATTTGTAGATTTTATTTTTCACTTTGACATTATGGACTTTTTTGTGTTGATCAGTGGCAAAAAGGCCTAATTAAATCCATTCTGATACCATGTTGTAACACAGTAAAATGTGGAAAAGTCCAAGGGGGGTGAATACTTTTGAGAGCCACTGTATGCCAACTCCTCTGCCATAGTATTGACTGGTACTACTCACTCTGAAACCTTTACTATTCATAGAGGTACCAGACAGGGCTGCCCACTTTCCCCACTTTTATTTGCTCTCTCTCTGGAACCCTTAGCACAGAATATTCATCAAAATATAATAACACCCCCTATTGAATTGAAACAGTCAAAGCATGCCATCGCCCTGTATGCTGATGATATTCTGCTCTATGTTGCTGGTATTCAACACTCTCTCCTCTCAATTCTGTCAGCTTTTGGTGAATTTAGTGCCTGGTCTGGTTACAAAATTAATTGGTCTAAATCTGCCCTGTTACCCCTTAATCCTACCATCAGTCATTCCTGTAAAAAAGCACTTTACTTATTTGGGTATTAACATTTATCCTTCCATACAAACAATTGCAAGAAAAAATTATTTGGGAACTTTGTGAAGACTTACGCAGATGGACACTCCTGCCCATCTCTTTACATGCACGGATCACTACTGTTAAAATGAACATCCTCCCTCGTATTAACTTTGTAAACTCTATGATACCATTGCCACCTCCTTCAGATTATTGTGTTAAAACTGATTCTCTTATCAAGAAATTCATATGGGGATATAAATGAGCTCAGATTAAATATACTACATTACAATGAGCCAAATCAGCTGGAGGTTTAGCAGTTCCAAATTTTAAATTCTATCATTTAGCTTTTCAAATACGTTTCCTCAAAACCTGGCAGGACCCGCTGTCTACTGTGCCCTGGCGAGCAATCGAAGAAGCTTTAGTATCCCCTACTAGATTACATGATGCTTTATTTGCAGGGTTTACGCCCAAAAAGAGCGATTGCAAGCTAGACAAAGGCTGAAAAGTATATGGGAATCAAAATGAAATGGCATCTACACTCGCCTATTTGGCATAATAAAGATCTTTTGTCTGGTAGACAGCCTTTCTTCTCAATGTCATGGTCTAAAAAAGGTATCAGTACCTTAAATGATATGTTTGATGGGGATGGTCTTCTCAGTTTCCAGGATTTATGTTCAGTTTTTGATTTACCTGTGTGACAGAAATATGAGTTCTGGTTGTAAATCTCCCCCTCTCGACCTGTGAGGGCACTAAGTAGCGAAAGGGAAAGGCTTTGGATGGGTTGGCCTGACAGTTAATTTCCTGGGTCGGAAAGTCAGTCAGCCTGGAAAAAGACAGGGCTCCATTGCAGGAACGTATTGACCTAGAAGGTAAACGAGGTAGCAGCTGCAGGCAACAGAGTCAGCTGCAATTGTTTACCAAGGGGTCATGCATAAAAGGGGCCGGAGAATTGTAAATCTTTTCCTTCGCTTGGGTTTTATTGAGAGACTGGAAGGACTGTGTGAGACGAGGAGAAAGCGTACAGGAAAATATCCGTGAGTGTTTTGTTTGTTTGTTCGTGTCTGTTTAGTAACTGTCTGTGTTTTTGTTCTATAGCACTAGACAGCTAAACACGAATCCGGAGCTGTCGCCAAGGGCCAGCACAAAACCGGATCAACACTGCACTACAGTCATGATTAACATTGTTATCAGCACTTGTTCACAAGTATAGCACATATTATATTGTACTTCACCACAAGCACTGAGAGCACTCACTTTGGACTTGTGATCGTGTGTGTCGAATTGTGTGTGTTAGTACGGTGCTTATTATTTACAGGACTGCAACCCTTTTGATTACTGTGCAATAATGAATTATTGCACAGTATTATCTGCTGGCTGGTCATCAGACCATTGGATTAATAATCATTAAATTAACCATTTCACCCGTTCTTTGTTGTCTGTTTGTTCTTGGTATTACTGCATCAGCACCACAATTGCTATACACCTGCTACTAATTACCACTTTGCCACAACCTGGTTCATCTTTTCTTTTCTATCTAAGACTCTGATCTGCCCTGCAAGCTTATGGGGATCCCTGGGGGTCCAAACTATAACTAGACCTTATGATAAAACTGATTTCCACAGGGGGCTCCTCTAGGGGGATGGTCTCTGAGATTTATTTGAATTTACTTAAAGCCTCTTACAAGTCTTTGTTCTTAACTGCTTTATGGGAAAGAGATCTGGCTATAGTTGATAGACCAATTGAATGGGAAGCAGTTTGGGACATATTTGGAGCTTCAAAACACCCTAATCACCAGTTAATTCATTTCAAGACTTGCCATAGAGCTTATAATATACTGTATGTTATTCAGTTCTGTATGTTAATCCTGAATAACAAATAAAAATGTGATGTTAAAAAAAACATTAATATACATAGTTATTCAGTGGTACTAGGTTTCAGAGTTTCAGATTTTCTACCTGCTCTACTTATAATAAAGTCCCCTATGAAATGCATTTTTCAGTATATTTTCTATTTCAGAAGGTGCAATTCTGCTGCCCCTCTTTTCACACTGTGCAAAGCCTGCAACTGTGAGATGCCAGCAACTCCGTGCTTAACACAAATGGAGAAGCAGTACTGCCCCCACACAATGCTTTGTTTCTAAATAGTTCCAGGATGCAAGGGTATGCAATCACATTGTATCACAAGAGACACAAGCTTTCACAATGCTCTGCATATTTAATGCTTTTCCAAAACTTTTGTAAAAAGTCAATGAGTCTTTTTTTGAATTATTTGATAAGGACCACACATGGGGTCTTGTTTTGATCTACTTAGGAAGCTAAAACAAGGTTTATTGGAGACGGGTCTAAAAGGTAATTGCAAAATCTAATCTCAAGTGATCTACTGTACTTAAATACCGAAAAAGTTAGAATACGTATAAAAGACATTTCAGAAATCATCTTTCTTACAATGTGTTCTATATATAAGTGCAAGTGTTCTACACACTTCCCATTCTGAATCTACTGGGCAGTGTTTTCTGTTACATTATTACCAATTTGATGCTGTGTGTTTGACTTTGATAGAACAATTTAAAGTGCCTTTTTTACCTTGGTACAGGATAAACACACATATTCTATTTGCGTGACATTCAAAAGGAATCCATTTCAGCTAGCTATTTGAGTATAACACAGCTTTAATGGGCTGTCCAATATCTATCAGTCCAGCCAGTCTGTAGCTCAATGTTAAGACAGCAAGTGCGTGACAGATCCAAAAAAGACCTATACGTGACCTTTGTTCAGCTTGCTGGCCAACTGCATTCTCCAAGTCACCGCTCCCATCCCATCTCCCTTCGATTACAAATAAACTGATTAGAGCACGCCAGAGCCACACATTGAGAGGCTAATTCAAAGCTGTTCAAATGGAGCAGCCACAGCACAAGTGTGCTTTTAACAGTTTTTAATGGGAAGCATCAAATGCTCTGCCTTTCATGTGTGCTGGGTTTAATAATGAACTCCAGAAAGCTCACTTTCATGTATTTGTTCCAGGGCGAAAGCTGCACACATAATGGATCAGGCTGCTTGGATATATCAAACAAGCCTTCTGTAATACTCTCCAGGGACCCATGGTCGAGCCTCTTGCTCAGGCAGATAATGACAGCAAAATATGTGCAGATTGAAAGTTCAGCTTCTACCCACACACCCCCTCCCAAGAAGACGGCACAAGGGACCCCCGTTACCAGATTGCTGGTTTTGATCTTTTTAAATTCATATTGGTGATGAATTTAGTGCTCTTGAAAAATGACAGATGAAGAGAATAAAAAATTCTTCTGTTTCTCAGAAGCTAGATAGTATATTCAAGTTTAAATGGGTTAGGGGTATTGCAATGCTGCTTAAAGTTGTTGTTAAACTTAAGTTTTCCTGTCTGTTTTTGATTTGCCGCCCTCTAGTGTTCTGTCATTTGCTTGCAGAGAAGGATCCCAAGGGAGCTGAAAGTGGAGTGACTTGATTGGTTGTGGTGGAAGTATAAGAGGATTCCACTGCTAATGGGCATAGTGGAGGCTTCACATAACAGCTTCAAATGATTCAGAGTTCCTAATTTATAAACCCCAATAGAAAACTTTCTTCAACAGGGTTAGAGATTGACACAGTGCGACCCCATCACTATGCCGTTCTATTACTCATGGGAACACAATGATACTACAATTAAAACTGCTGTTTGTTCTACAAAGCAAGCTACAAATAAAACATCAGACAGTCCTCTGTGTTAAGCAGCATCAAACAGCTGTTTGACTCATAATGGGAAGCCTGTTTCTGTTGCTGTAATTTCTAAGGGAAATGAATAAAGACTTATGAGGCTTATGTCATTGTTGGATGACTCGTTTCATCCTACCTGGAGTTCATAGAGGCATGTGGTCTACGTTTGTATGAAGACCTGGCCTATTTATGGTACCAGATGTTAGTTTTGATTGTGTTTCATTGTTGTTACAAGGGTTTTGGTAGAAAACAAGCGAAACGGAAAATGAAACCTTTAATAATGTACATGACTAAAAGATTAAAAATACATACAAAAATACATGAATGCTAAGAAATAAAATAACTAAAGGTTGTTGTCTGAAGGGGCAGGTGGAAAACCAGGCCCAATGAGTGGATTTTGAGAAAACATGTAAATCTGCTTTGCTTTTGTATTGCAATTTAAATGTACTGGGTTGTCATGCTTTGTGACGGTAT